>NW_019387114.1:0-741 GCF_000671375.1 Centruroides sculpturatus | reverse complement strand
TGTTAATAGGCTACAAGTAGAAGTTAGTCAATATCAATGATATTAACACTATCTTTTATAATTCACGTGGTCATCGTCTAACACGTGTCCACTAGTGGAATTCACCATCTTAATTTTAAAAATACCCTTTTTACATTTATAAAAACTTATTATTCATAATTAAAACATATTTAAGACTTCAATATTTGGTTAAATTATATACAGTAGACCCCTATAAAACGGGTTTATATAATACAAATTCGTAAATAAAGGCGAAAAAATTGCGATCGTATTCGTATAATCACGCTAAAAGAGACTCGTATAATACGGTAAAATGTCATCACCGACTCGTGTCGCGAAAGGATTGGTCGAATCTAGAACAATAGCGGATATTGCACAAACTGTCCGCTGCTCGTTTAAAAACGAGCAGCGGACCTACTAAAAACCATTTCAACGGAAATAATAATTATATTTATATTAATGTCGTCTCCAAAGTTCGGCGAATTTTTCGCAGAAAAATAACTTATGAAGAAACACGCGCCCACCGTTCGATGCGCTGCTCCGTGACGAAAACAAGCTTTATTAAGCAATGGTGTAGTCGAACGCAGGTGCACACTCGGTAAGTAATCCTACAACTTTTTGTTTATAGCATAGTTTATATGAATTATTCCCAACAAATTATACGTGTTTCTGAAATGTTGAGTTTAATTAGTCTAGAATCGATTAATTTTATGGAAGAAAACATTTCAAACAGCCGTAGTC
>NW_019387113.1:0-17951 GCF_000671375.1 Centruroides sculpturatus | reverse complement strand
ATTCAACCAACACTCAGATAAAAGTTTGTAATCATTGCAATAACACCTTAAATAACTGAGAAAAGATTTATTTGACAAATGTTTTCAACCTGCTCAACAGGCCATCATCAATTTTAAATTTTTGGAACCTATTTTTATAGTTCATTGAGATAGCTGATGTGAAATTTGTTTTTCTGTTGTTGATTTTTTTTAAAGACAAAGTAAGAAATTGAATTGATAAGCACATATATATTATATGATTACCCTAAGATGATTCTAAATCAGTGGATTAAACAGCATCATAATAAAATAGATTTAAATAATAACAACAAAATGACAATGCTAAATTCATATGCATTTTATTATAAAGGGTTATTGGAAAAAACAAAATGATGATAAAAGATTATAAAATAAAACTTGTTCCAGAGATAAAACATTGTTTACATAAACTGATTGATAATAAAAAAGGAAAGAATAAAAAACGAAATTTACAAAACATCTTTAAAAAATACTAATCTAGTTATCTGATCTCTTGTATATGTAGTAACCCATATTATTACATAGGAGAAACAAAATGGAAATTACAAATCAGTGTTAACAAACAAAAAAAAGGGTCTATTTAACTTAAATATAAAAACTCAGCAATAGCAGAACTCGGTAAAAAATATAATTGTAAATATTTATATGAACAGAATTAAAATATTACATTCCAAAGAAAATATAACAACAATTAAAAAAAAATAAAAGAATGTATAAATATTATATTAGACAAAATAAAATGAATTTAAATGATGGAATGAACTTACTGCCATCTGGAATGAATCTATCAACAAAGATGTGAAAGGTATAGAGAGAGAAGAGAATGATAAGAATAAAAAATAATATGCAAGAGGATTGTTGGCAAGAACTATTCAAAAAGATCACAAAGAGGAAGCTGGACCAATACAAAGAAATGTAAGAACACTAGAAATGTGACTGAAGGTGGGTGTCAATAAAAGATATGGCATCTCTGAAATGAATTTTATCAAGTGGAGGATAGGCAAGATTATAAACTATATGTAAAACTGTTCTAACTGGCCCATTTTGGATGGGTCTGGCTACTTTCTCATTTTAATTCAGTTTAATTAAATTTGAATGTTAGATATATTTCTGTTCATCTGGAAACATATCATCATCATAAAAATTTATAAATTTGAATAAAATAGTAGATTTCTATTTTCTTGTTATCTCAATCCTTACATTAGCAATGCAATCTGTGTATCTTGTTTTTAAAGATTTTTAAAGAATTTCTCTAATTTTAAGGGATTTTAATAAAATCTCTGAAGTTATGAAAAATTTTTTTATCCTATTGCTTCATTTATGTTTTATTTATCAATTANAAATCCGGCTTACTTTCGCCACCAGAGGGCCTTTTAAACAATAAGTAGTCTGTTAGCGCTGGTCAGTAGTAGTCCAAATTCAATATGAACGTTTGTTTCTTGAAAATTTGACCACGATTTAAATACAGTATTTATTTTTAATATTACCGATATGTCATCGAAAAGAAAACATGTTGTGTTATCATTAAAAGACAAATTAAAATATTTGAAAACCCACGAAAAACCTTTTTTTACGAGTGTTATGTCACTATTAAATTCCACTCGTAAAAAAAGGTTTTTCGTGGGTTGTTATTATTCAACGCAGTGTTAAGTTGTTGGAAGTCGTTTATCTTAAAATATTTGTTTCGATTATCTGGATTTTTCCTTATCCGGACTACCTTCATCCCCAATTAGTCCGGACAATCGAGATTCTACTGTAATTTATTAAGCAGGTTCTACATCAATTGTTTTAACATTAATTTATTTAAATATTTTAATTTTCTATGGATAAAATGCAATGAGTATAACTTGCAATAGCATAAAATTTAACAAAGTAGTATAAAAATGGAAACAAAACTTTTTAATAACCTCTCTATTGTATATCTTATGCTTTTGGAACACCATGTCACTAATATGCAGTTTAGAAGGTATCATCTGAAACATTAAAATGTTTTTTATTTCTTTTACTGTTGATGTAATTATAAAATAAATGAAGGGAAACAGAATAGGGAATTTGGAAGGTAAGGCACAAGATTTTCATTTATCATATCACTTCATTTATGTTTTATTTATCAATTAATAATAATAGTAAATGTTAAAATAAACTCAAAAAATTAAATAGAAAGTAATTTTAATAGGAGTAATATTCAATGACATGAATTTGAGAGTTGATTGTTTTGGCTCTTATTTGCTGTAGAGGCCTCTTAAGATATTCAGACACATTCACTAGCAAAAGTGAAAGCAGAATGCAAAAAATAATTATTACTACCATTTCATAAAACAGGAATAGTAAACATGAACGATCATGAGAATTGCAGCAAATGTTAAAGCAAGATGGCAGCTAATAATAAATAAAAGCAAGCATAAAAACAATTTATTTATCAAAAAGAAAATTTCAAAATTACATTAATTACAACAATTAAGACCATAATTAGAAAGTATAGTCTTTGTAGTTGCTATATTTAAGTCTCTCTCTTACCTATAGAAATTTGTCATTCCTATTAGTGGCAAAAGTTTTTTGCCAGCAGAAAAGTTCACCATGTTAAAATGTGATTTGCAATTCACAAACAGAAAAATTCACTAAAAAGGATAAGAAATTTTGACACTTATCCAACTCACTTTTTACCAGAATTTGCTCTATGTAAGAAACAAGATTAAAATTAAGGCATTAAAATTATTGGGCTGCAATTTGAAAAAATTGTAGGTCTATAAATTCCCACTGTCATTCGTCTCTTTTTCCTCAATCTTAGAACTGAGTTAGATGGATGAAAGACAAAACCACATATGGAAACCTTAGGGGCAGGAGACCCTGATTTAACAATACATGAACTTTTGATGCAAACTGGAAGTCACATATATATAAGTTGTTATAGGAAAAGTATGATGTACAGGGGGCAAGCCACTACTAATTTGAGGTGGAGAGCATATATTTTAAATTAAATAAATTAAAAATATGATTAAAAATTGCAGCCTGGCATTGTGACAATTGCTCGAGAAAATTGCTCTTTATATTTAATTTTTGTTTTTGGTTTATTTCAATAGTTATTATTATTATAATTTGATAAGTAAAACAGAAATGAAGTGATATATGATGATAGAATTTTGAAAGTCAGTTTATTTAAACAAATAATACACTTATATTGTAAAGACTTGATGGATTTTAATAGTCAGTCTATTCAATAGAATGCTGAACTTCTGTTTTGTCATTTAATCATTGTTTAAAAAATGTTATACAAACATTTAAATTAGAAAACAATAGTGAAATAAAAGTTATTAAATACCAGTAACAACTTGAATTTTATATGAATGTTACATTAATTAATATAAAACAACTTTTTGCAATGTAGAATTTAAAAAGTGAAAGAAATAAATTGAAATTGTAATGACATACATTATCATTAGTTTTGATTTTGTTAGCAAAATAGCAGAAAATATTGTTGTGTAAACAAAACAAAAAATTTATTTTGATAACCACTAAAAAGGGGTTGTAGACAAACAAATTTGTTATGTCTTTCTAATCCAACATTCACCAGAGGTCAAGAACTACTCTGAAGTCAATTTTAATTTACAGATCTTTTATTTATATGCATTTTGGATCAGTCTGTACCGATCCCTCCTCAGTCTACAGATAATAAAAAAACTGTTTTTAATTTACAGTTGTTAAAACATATGTAAGTTTTTTTTTAATTTTTACAAGTGTATTCTGTGACAGTGTTGATTTTTCTCAGTACTTTAAATCAATCATATTAACAATCATCCTACATTACAAAACATAGTACTTTTATTCCTGTATGATGTCATTCCATGTGTCATCTACCAACATTCCATTATTCAAATTAATTAAGTTATCATTAATTTTGATCGTGACATGTTTGTTAAATTTCTGTAAATATACATCATGTTCTAAAAATAAAATCTTATTATTATTAATTGTACCAATTATTCTTACTACAATGTATAAACCAAGGTGATTGAGTAATTTTTAATTGGATTGATGAAAACAAAAAACATTGCATGATCAAGTTAGGATTGTTTTAAATATATATAACTATTTTTAGTTGTCAAAATTTACTTTATAGCTTATTTGGATGATGATTATTGTGTTGCATGTCTTAACGAAGTTCTTTGAAATACCTGTAATGTTATGTAAACAGGGTAATTATTTACTAACTTTTAACATACAAATTTAAGAGTGTTTAATATCATTAATTAAAGTGTTGATTGAATGATGATGTGTAAGGGATAAGGGTCACTTCATGAGGGTGATTGGCCAAAGAGAAGTGTCTCTTGAGAGGACTTTTTATGGAAACTGTCCTATTTAGATAAAAAGTGGTGACTCACATCAACCTAAGTATCCTATTTAGATGTTACACATGAAGAAAACTCAGAAAATGTTAATCAGCTAATCTGTTGATCAGGACCATTATCAGTGTTAGTGGTTTTATTCAGTTAGCCACTAATGGGGAAAGTATTTGTATACATCTTTGATGGTTTAGGAGAAAAATTGTAATTGCAGAATAATATTTGATGAGCACAGGATTTTTCTAAAGATGTTTTCAGTGATTAGATAAAGGAAAAGCTGTTTGAGTTTGTAATTGCAATTTAAAATTGGCATATAACCTGCTCCATTGCATAACTTGTAGTCTTTTAAATTACCATTTAAACACATAACCCTTGGGTTACTTGTATGAAATTATGGTAGTGCATCAACAAATCCTTTTTATCAAACTTGTATATTTGGTCTTTATGATTGACCTTTTTAATGACTATCTTATTTATAGTGTAGGAGGACTTGCTGAAGCTCCTGGCTCTTTCCTGTTTTAGATACCTCTAAAATTTCCAGCCATATCTCCTTTAAGATATTTATCCCTAAATTGAGAATGTTAGGCAGTCTTGCTTTCTTATTTGCTCTGTTTTCATTGTAAAGTCTTGGCTATATTAACAGCCATATGGATTGGAGATAGAACTATTTTACTTTGCCATTGTAGGTCCCAAGCCTGTATGAGAAAGGAGGAGGGTTGGGCATGGGGCCAGCAGTGCTGCTAAAGAAACAACAAGCAGACTTCAGCAAAATCAAAACTCTCAGCTTGATACTATCGGCTCGTCATTATAACAGTGCAGGAGAAATCCATGGAACATCCTATGCCTGATGCAGAATTCGATACTAAGCATCAATAGCATAACTGATATTGGAACATGGAATGTACGGACATTGTACCAGTGTGGCAGGCTAGCCCAGTTGTTCAGGGAATTTGATAAATATGATGTGCAAATCTTCAGAATTAGTGAGGTAAGGAGGACAGGAAATGGCAAAATTATTAGTGAAGGCAAAATCATCTTATATTCTGCCCATAATTAAGATCACTTAAGAGGAATGGAGCTTGTTCTGTAATGGAGACAACATGAACACTGATTGGCTGAAAACTTGTCAATGACTGGATTATAACAGTTCAATTCCAATCACGACAAGTAAAAACAACTATAATCCAGGCATATGTACTCACTGAAGATGCTGATGAGATAGATAAAGATGCATTTTCTGACCATCTGCAAGATGTACTAAATGAGACTCCTAGTCATGATATGAAGCTGCTTATGGATGACATCAACACTCAGGCAGTAATAGGATAGGCTTGAAGTATTTTGTCACGTGATATGTTTGAAAGTGTTCGAATATGGACATTTATCGTTATCTTCGAACACTTTCAAACATACCACGTGACGAAATAAATGAACGAACCGTGCAATTCAAACTCAGCAGCGTTCAGATTTATTCAAATTTTTTCGTTTGATGTTCAATCCAGCTATTTCACCTGAAGAAGAGCCCAGAAGGGGTTAAGAAAACGTTCATATTGGAAAGATTAATTTCTATACACATCGGTTAAAGGTTAAAGTAGGTCTTATTTATTTTACATTACTTTGTGTTGCATAATTAAAGTGGGTACACTGCTTTCCCTTGAATAGTCACCATTTTGAAGTATGATGTCATATTATCTCATGGACATACAGCAAATATAATGTTGCCAAATAAAAGTTTGGGTTAACTTTTACATTCTGTAAGAAGTTTTTTATATTGTTGTTTATGGTTGAAAAATTATAGGACACAGAAATCCTAACAAAAACTTAGAATTACCCTGTATTTGCCATATGAAAGTATTTTTCTCTTTAGCTGGCTAAGCTTTAATCAATTATTTTTTAATGATGTTTTGAATTGGTACCATTAAAAGTATTGTTTCTACAAATAGGAAATGAATGTTATTATTTCCTGTTAGTAGAAACAATACTTTTTAATGATAACATGTGTAAACTTCATGGCTTAAACTTTTTCAGTATATTTTTTTTAAAATCGTATATGAAGTAATTTGTGCCTCATCTGATTAGTCCATATCAGCTAACTCACAAATTGTAAATATAGGTTTTATAATCAATCAATCAATCAATTTATTTACGGAGGCATAAATGCATACCTTGGCTCCGCTATGAGCACTACCAAGGAAATAAAATACAGGAAATGTAAACAAACAGCAGTATGTACATTGTAGATTCCATGCATAATTATCATTCCAACGATGTTGCCAATGGTTAATAGCTTGCTCCCATAGTAAGCGTCACAAAATGATGTGACTGATTTTATCGTAGGAAAGAGGAATGCTGGAGTTTAGTGCTGCAGCCTTTGCAAGAGAGTCAGCCCTCTCATTGCCTGTGAGTTCGTGATGGGATCTAACCCAAGAAATACTGATATTATATGTTGAGTTTCTGATCGAACTCCTTATTTCCACTGCCAAAGGATGAAGCTTAGTGCTACGAATAATGTTAAGGGCAGAGAGTGAATCTGTGTAGATTTGAATATCATAATGTGGTAAATTATCACTAACCCAATCAATAGCCTTTTGAATCGCCAAAAGTTCTGATTGGAAAACAGTAAAGTTCGTATGGAGATGATAAACTTGATTGTGTATCTCTAATTGTTTGTCGAAAACCACAAAGCTACTTCCTACTTTACCATCAATTTTAGAACCATCTGTAAATACAGTGATATCCGAATTTGAATAGTGGTCAAGTATATTCAAAGTGGGAATATCTGGGGATACAGTGTTACAAAAAGGATAAGGTTGTTCACATTAATAGGATGTTATTATTATTGATCTTGCTTGGATTGAATCTCTCCATTTAAGTTGTTGTACTTTCTTCTTACACAAAATTTCTATATCAATAGGTAACTTACGTGCAATTACTTGGAGACTATTATTACTTGCGATACAGAAGGCTTTTGTCAATAAAAGGTGTGCACATCTTTGAGAGGATGCTAACTTTCTCTTTGTATGTATTTTATTTACTGTGCATCTCCAACTACCACATCCATATGTGGTAACTGGGAGAAAGATACTGTCATAAATGGTGGAGAGAGCTTCAGATGAAAGCCCCAATCTTTTTTAGTCTCTTGTGAGAATGCTTGTATAATGAGGCCGGTTTGATATGTTACGTATTCGATATGTTTTTCCCAGGAAAGTCTGAAGTCCAGTATAACACAAGATATTTTAGTGTTTTTTCGACCTTGATAGTTTTACCATTCATCTTCAGTAAAGGAGGTCTTGAGTAAAGGTTGCCTTTTCTAGGTTTATTAAATACAATAGCCTTTGTTTTGGTTGTGTTAAAATAAAGTTTATGTTTTATTCCCCATTCATATATATGGGCCAACATTAAATTACCCCTATTTTCAAGATCTGCTCTTAATCTTCCACCAAGAAGCAGCAATGCATCGTCCGCATAAGCGGTACAATGAGTTTGTCCAAAGTCTTCTCTCAGGAAAGAATCAAACATAATATTCCAAAGCAAGGGTCCACAAACAGACCCCTGCAGACAACCTCTTGAGATGTCCTTGTGTACCTCATGTTGACCGTATTGGAAAACTGCCTTTCTGTTCTTAAAGTAATCAAGCAGGAGTTTTAACAAATTACAGGACAGCTGATTCTTTGTAGTTGCTGAGTCACTAGGGGCCGCCAGGCACTATCAAATGCCTTTGAGATGTCAAGGCTGACCCCTAGGACATATTTGTTTTCTTGTAGGATACGATAAATATTCTGGACTGTGTTATCTATAGTGTCCTCAGCTGATCTCTGAGGACGTAAACCATATTGTATATCACTGAATTTACTTGAGTTTTCTGTGTACCAAGTTAATCTGACCATAATGAGTTTTTCAAGTACTTTATCCAAAATTGGTAACAGTGAAATAGGTCTACAGTCAGCTGATCCCTGCTTGGGTACGGGGACGACTCTTGCCTATTTCCAGGCCCTAGGAAAAATGGCATGTCGTAAACAGTTATTAAATAAATTTATAAAATGATGTGGAATCAGGTTCCAAAAATTGATGGCTATTTCCATTGTAATTTTATCCAAACCCGGGGCTTTACGTTTTCCCATTGTCAGGAAAGCCCTATCAATCTCTTCATCTGTGAAAGGTTGAATATCCTCAGTATCCTCCAGTATATCCTGTTCCAGTCAAGTCTGATGTTGCCACTCTGAATCAGAAGAAGGGTCATCTTCAGGGAAGTAAAAATCCAGTTGCGTGGTCATTGCCTGAATTAACAAAGGAGATTCATTTTCAAAGTTGCAATCGGTTACAATCTTTGTCTTACGAAGTTTATTACAGCACATTTTTGTCAAATAACCCCATGGGTTAGTTGAGGTTCTTGTGCAAAAGTTGCGCCAACTACGCATTTTTTCCTCCTTGATTATATTTTTATAAATTCTCTGGCTAGCAAGATAGTTTTCTTTATGCTGATTTCTTGCATTAAAATCTCTACATCTTTGATAAATTTTCCTTAATCTTTTTGTTCTTCATAAATCGCTCAGCCCTGCTGTCCACCATGGGATGCTTTTCCTAGTCACAACCTTTTTTGGAATAAAAGTCTCACAAGCCTTTGAAATAAGTTTTATGTTAATGTCAATCCACAGGATCTTCCGAATAGCTAAAAGTAAGGTTGTTCTCGAGAAATTCCTTCATTTCTGACCAGGCAGCCATATTTAGATCATACTTACATCAAGGAGTAGAGATCAAGGAGTAGAGATCAAGGTGTAATTGAAGTGACCATGATTACATTGCCTTTGACCAGTTAGGTCAAAGGCAATGTAATCATGGTCACTTAATATTTCATCAGGGTGTACCCTCCAGTTTTAAATCCTAGTATAGTAACCAGCACTACAAAAAGCCACGTCAATCCATGAGCTACCTCTTGCAGAATTAGTGGGGGGGGTGAAAAGGGATTATTCAGGATCAACAGATCATTATATGCCAAGAATTCTTCAAGAAGACGGCCCCATCTGTCCAAATTATTCCCTCCCCAAGCAGGGGAATGTGCATTGAAATCCCCTACCATAATTATATGAATCCCTTGAAAAGCTTCAACTGTTCTTTGTAAATCATCAATAAAACTTTCACTGTCAACTCCTCCCAGGAAATAAATGTTCAGAATAATGATTCTTTCTTCCTGAATCATAATCTCTGAGACAATGATATTTTCATTACTATACTTCTCGTGATAAAGTATTGATAAACTAGTATTTGGCACGAGGGTAATGGCCCAAGGGAATTGATTTGTTCCTTTAAGGATAGGGTAGAAGGTGGGAAGGCACGACGGAATGTTTTTCCAACAATATGGTTCCTGTATCAGTGCCAAATCATAATATTTTAACTGCTTACGGCAAAGAAGTAGCCGAGATACTTCTTTCTAAATTGCACTGCAGAATACTTAAATAAATGTTACTCTCCCAATCCATAATCAGTTCTTAGAAAAATAAGAGATTTAATTCGCTGATATACTGGACATATACTATCTCGAGCATTGTGCTTGCAGTTTTTTGTTTTATCTTGATGGCAATTACAACATATGGGATCCTCTTTTTTATGTGGACAATCTTTGTAAGGGTGGTCCTTCATACATTGACTGCACATATATACAGATTGCGGACAGTCTTTCGCAGAATGGTTAAACTGGCAGCATTTATAACACTGCAGGACCAGACTAAAGTCCACTATCCTGCAGCACGACCAATCTATGTTTATCTTACCTAATTTCAAGAGTGACTTCCGTAGAAGAGGGGACACGTCCACCACCCAATTCTTATATGTAGTCTCTTTTTTCTCCAGCTGAAATTTAACGTGGAATTGCTTAAGAAATTCCTCTTCAGTGTATGCTTCTTCTATCAATTTATTTTGAATATAGATTTGACGAGGAAGGTCCTCCCTAGGAATGTCCGTATGGACAGAGAATAGCACCATATGAGGTAATCTTTTCTTAGGCTTGCATGTAATAAGATCTGGGATATTTTCTTAATGCTTTCCTCTAGTTTTGCAGCATCACCCTAGCCACCTAGCTCCACAGCAATTCCCCCTCCACTTATCTTGCGTAGATTGTCAATCCCAATATGTAAATCAGATGGTCTTATCTTGGTCTGCATTAATTTTCTCACAGCATTGCTATTATTATTTTCTTTATTTTTACTGTATACCAGTAAAACTTCTCTTGATGAAGCAGATGTGATGACCTCACGGCATTCCTGCAATTGCCTTCCCTGTTTTACCACTGAACTGTACAAAGGTGCAGGAAGAACATGATGAGAGACCTTGTCCTCAATGTCATCAAGTTTCTTCATTATCAATTGTTGAGTATCATTACATTTTTCCATCGAAGTAAACAATGAGCCGATATTCAGTAATGCCTTTTTAGCAAGCCTAATCATTTTTGTAAATTGATCAGTTATAAAATTAACATGCTGTTTTGTGCTAAAATGCCCTTTAGGGTTGTCAGCTGCATATCTTTTAATTTCATCTAAAGTTTCATTAGATTTATCCAAGAACTCCTCAATGATATGTGAGGTCATTGTAGAAGAAAGTTTTCAAAANTTCCTGCAATTGCCTTCCCTGATTTACCACTGAACTGTACAGAGGTGCAGGGAGAACATGATGAGAAACCTTGTCCTCAATGTCATCAAGTTTCTTTATCATCAATTGTTGAGTATCGTTACATTTTTCTATCGAAGTAAACAATGAGCCGACATTCAGTAATGCCTTTTCAGCAAGCCTAATCATTTTTGTAAATTGATCAGTTATAAAATTAACATGCTGTTTTGTGCTAAAATGCCCTTTAGGGTTGTCAGCTGCATATCTTTTAATTTCGTCTAAAGTTTCGTTAGATTTATCCAAAAACTCCTCAATGATATGTGAAGTCATTGTGAAAGAAATTTAATAATTCACTGTATAATAATCCAATAATAATATAAATGATATAAATAAAATCCTTATGAAGAGCCGATTTCAAAAATATATAACAGTCTATATTTATATTAATAATTAATTAAGAAATAGCCGATTTCCGGTAATTAACCTATAATGTTCAAAGCAAAAGCTCAATGGCCGTTATCATAACAACTTAAGAAAAGTTGAAATGTTGATTTTGGAATGAATACGAGACCAGCCATAAATCAAAAACTAGTGGACCGATTTTAATAAAAATTTNAGCCGATTTCAGAAATATATAACAGTCTATATTTATATTAATAATTAATTAAGAAATAGCCGATTTCCGGTAATTAACCTATAATGTTCAAAGCAAAAGCTCAATGGCCGTTATCATAACAACTTAAGAAAAGTTGAAATGTTGATTTTGGAATGAATACAAGAACGGCCATAAATCAAAAACTAGTGGACCAATTTTAATAAAAATTTCAATTTAGCTTACTAAAAGGGGGTAGAAAGAAGTACCCAAGTACCTTTCCAAAATATCAAACTGGAAGCCCGCAATTTGAGTTTGACGACTGACTGGAAATAACACGAAAAAATATCTAAAAATGCACCTATAACCATGAAATTTTGTAACACAAGTCACAAAACTAAGGCGGTAACGATGCCATAGCGAATTTCGGTTAAACAGAACTCCAATTTTGGAAAAACAGTCCGGGGTGGAAAATAGCCATTTTTTGAGAAATTTTTTATCAAGATGGATCCTACTTGATATAATCTTGTGTATCCAGTTCTCCGACATCCAAAATTTACTTATGCATTACACAATGCCAGTTCCAGTGTAACTGCTTGCACACAGTGTTTTAAATACAATTTTGTTCTTTACTTTTCATTGTTTACTTATTATATTTAGCCTGTGTCCAGAAAACCAGAAAATCTGGATTACTTCCTGTTTCAAACTTTCCAGATATTTAGTACGGTATTGTATATGTGATGTTCAGATATCATGCTATAGATTACATATAAAAAGGAATGCTTATTCTAAATGTATCTTATGCATTGTGGCAACAGATGTTATTAATTTTTAATAAATGTAAATGTGCAGCATAAAACTTCATAGATGGATTAATCCATTAATCCATCTATGAAGTTTATGTCGTAATAAATTATATAATGTTTATAACATATTGTATTTACCCATCACTTGTCCATTTGTATGATTTAGCATCTTCTTTATATGATCTAGAATACACTTCTACTTTGTCGGCTACCATAAATGTAGAATAGAAACCAACTCCAAATTGGCCAATGATACTGCCAATATTTTCGGACGTTCCCGTATTTTTCAATTGTTGAAGAAATTCCTGTTTAATGTCATAAAACAAATAGTTTAATAATAATAATAATAATAATAATAATTTACATATAGGTTACTTTAGTCAGTATTTAAATAAAAGATCGTTAAGAAAGATTGAAAAATATGTCAATTAAAAGTTATAATTAACTTTCTGATTAAAGAAGTTTGGCTGGATGGTCAAGGGATTAGATGCCAACCTACTGCTCTGGACTGAGCAGTCAAACCCTAGAAACTTTTCAGCGATGGTCTATCCCAAACATATTATGTCCTATCATGGTTATGTCACCCCATTATGAGCATGGCCTAACTCACAATCAGTATGATTAAAAAGACCCTTAGTGCCTACAGAGAGGGAATAATAGCAGATGAACATTTTTCAGTCTATTCTTATATTCACATCCTTTAATACTAAATCTCCGAATAATTTTAGTCAATCAATTAAAATTAGCTTAAATTATAAAGATTTCTAATTTTTATAATTTATATCAGTGGTTTCCAAACATGGTGTCAAGACGCCAATTGAGGTGATTATCCCATGTTTGGAAATAATGTTTTTTTATGGGGTCAAAAAAATTATAAATTATTTTTTTATAATTATTGTCCGTCTGCAAAGAATATTTAAAAAGATTCCAGATAAAAAATTTAAACATAATGCAACAATACCTGATTAACTAATTAATAACATTCTATTCAAAGTTCTTTTTCTTTTACAACTCAACCAACAGTTTCCTTGCTGGTGGAATGCCACTTGCACCAAGTGATTTATATGAATTGTTATATTATTTCTATTTTGTATGTTCTTTTATCATCAGAATACAGGTCTCAGCATAAAACATTTGTCTGGTAATAGCATAAAAACATACTATGCAAGTTTTCCAGTATCCATACAACTGACCAAATTCCAACACAAATATTCTAAAATCTTATTTAATTATATTGAAACTAAAAAATATTATTAATAAACTAGGAAAAAGCCAGGAGAACAATTAAATTTTTTAAAATTATATCTAATTTAAAAGATAGCCAAGTGGTTAAGATGACAGTCTACTGCTTTTGGAACCCAGGATCAAATAATCCTGAGAATTTTTTGGGTAGTGCTCTGTCTCCCATCCCTGACCACCCAGCTGTCCTACTGTAGGCCTGGACAAACCGATAATGGCTTGCTAAAAGAAAAAAAAGGGGGGCCCTCTTAGTGCCCTCAGGATGGAAAGAGTTTAAAAAATAAAATCAAATTTACAGATAAAAGTACAATAAGAAGTGATGAATTTTTGTAAAATATTTTTAGCATACAGTCAAAATAATTATAACAATTTTACCATTTAAGAAAAGTAAATGAATAAATTAAGTATGGATTTACTATTGGGGGTCGTAAAAATTTATTAATATTTAAATGGGTCATGGGAAAATAATCCGGAAACCACTGATTTATATAATGCATATGGTTAAAATCAAATTTTTAACTGCCTCTCCCAGAAGAGGGGAAGAGTCTAGCCAATGATTAAGCTAAAAACTGAGAAAAACTATTTAACTAAAATGTTAATACAAAAGTTAAAAGCAAAAAATTCTAGATAAAATTATAGTGTTTAAAAAATAGAAGAAACTAGAAACATGTTCATTATAACCTTTTATTGGAGGCCACTCATCCACTGTAATATGCAAAAACAATTACAAACACATCAAAGATGACGGCACAATAAAATGATAAAAATATATTAATTAATACATTGGGAAGATGACATTAATATTTAAAGAAATAAAAGAAATTATAAATGTCTTCATTATGTCCTTTCACACACTATAACGAAGACATAGTTTTCTTTCTATTTTTAAAATATTAATGTCGTCCTGGTCATTGTATTTATTAATAAAATTATAGTGGTTAGCAGTCCTCTACTAAAATATGAAAATAAAATAAAAATTTAAAGCAAAATTACATAATAAACATATACAATTATTATCCTGAAATTGTTTAATTTTAAATATAAGAAATAGAACTCCTTGACTAGAAAAAGATTAACAATTCTAAGGCTTTTGTAAACTGTAAACATAAAAGTTCACATTTTTGATGAAATAGTTTGGAAGTGGTCAGCCGTTATGGTGATAGAAGCCATATATATTGCCTACATTCTGATAGACAAATGATTAAAATGATATTTTATATTATACACAGTTAAAACATTATAGTTAGTACTATATGTATGGCTCACAAGTCACAATTTCGCCACTGCGGAAGTAGTTTCTTAATTACGAAAACACATCAACTCGCAACAGAACTTTTCTTACAGCTTCAGTAGTAAGAAAAAGTTTATAGGTTTTACATACTCGGTAGTTAAACTTAATATAACAAACACATTTACGTAATATAGTAGAAAAAATTTCATACCGTCGAAAATTCAAACTGGAGTAATTCTACGAACTTCATAAACTGTAAACGCAAGTTCACATTAAGTTTGTTAATGGTAATAAAATCTTTAGTATTAATTAAAAAATGATAAAGCCAACTTTACAATTTTTTACCTGAAGTTGTAAGTGAATGTTAATGTATTTCTTTAATATGGGGTCACTAGTCATTAGAGGGAGACAATGTTTGTCGATAAGACATCATCATATGTATTTATAAAGAACAATAGCATTTAAAAATTATTTAAATACATTTATAAAAGTAGATAAAGATGTTATTTAAGAAGAAAATTCAAAAATAAAACTGACTTCTCAAATCCCATTTGATTCAATCATCTTGTACACTAAATTTAGAATTTGTTACAGGTTTCAACTATAAATAAAAGTAATTTCTGTAATGAGACTGTAATAATTTCATTAAAATATTCAAAATAAATCTTTAAATTACACCTTAAATTATAAATTTTTAATCACAGACCATAATAAAATTATCCAAAGCCANAAATAAATCGGATAAAATCTAAAATTTCGTCAATTATATGCCTCAGAATTTCAGTTTCTTAATCATTTATAAACTTTGTTTCAATGTAATGACGTGTGTCAAAGTGTTCTCGATCAAAATGGTTAAAAACAAATGTTGAAATGATTTTTTAAAAAAATTTAGTTAAATTTGTAAAATGATTAAACAGAAATTACGACAATTTAGTGAAATATTAGACAGTGTGAGAGCATTAAATTGCATATGCATCAATTAAGTGGTTTGCAAATAGGAGAATGATAATTGAGTGAATACAGATTAAATATAATTTCTCTATTGAATGTATAATAACTGGAAAGATTGCATTAACACTAAGGTTATAATCTGAAATTCTAGTATAACTTCTGAATATTCACCTAATTTGAGTGCGATGCGATTTATATAATTACTATTCTGAAGCGACGAAGAGTAAAGATTCTTTTATCCAGAAATTGTATGTTTTTTATAAATGAATAAACGTGATTTTATTGTTTCTTTTTAATCATATTTTACTGTTATTACAAACGTACAATAGCTTAATTTTGGATATTTTTAAAATTTAAACCTCTGAACAGCCAAATTTTCGAGCAATATACAGGGTGGTTCAAAAGTCAGTTAACCGAGATGTATAAGTAATTAGAGTAGATTCATCGAAAGAGAGTAAATTATAGAAAAAATCTTACAATAATCTTTAATTATACGCCGGTTAACAGACTTTTTAACCACCCTGCATATATATTCCTCTATAATTTGGTTATTAGGGAGTTTAAATTGTCTAAATTTTACGCTAATAAATCATATACTTAAACTCTTGTTTATATGAATAAATGTCGTTAATTTTCCATTTCATTAATTAGTAATATAGTAACTACTCGCTTTTACTATTGGAAACAGGATTAATGGAATAAGGCAACAAACATGAGAGCGATCTGCCAAGGTGGTGCCTCCAGAGGATTTTCTATTGGAAGCTGGCCCCTGTTTAGTATTAGACACGTGAAGAAAATCTGGAAAACTTTACACCGCGCAGCTCGCGTCAAGCATTAAACCAAGTGTTCAGTGGATTTTACAATTGATATGTTTCTGTTATGATTATAGAACATTATTTATACTAACACCAAGTTTTACTTTATACCAAGAAATAAAACTTCAGCTAATTACATTGAAGTTAAGGAAAATACGATATTCACTTTACGACAGACTTCCAGTAATCAAGTCGTAAAAGCGGGGATCTATTGAAATTTAATACGAATTGACTCAAATCTTCAAAATTTTATGCAAAAATGAGGAAGATGTAATAAAACTGGACCATTTATGCGATCTCATCAGAAAACGACCAGCAACAAGTGGTTGTGGCAAAACTAGTCACGCTCAACAGAACCGAACTGACGTAACCGATCGCTAGTTTATCAATTTCCGGTAGATTGTCGGGGGATGGATATATATATATATATATTTTTTCCACCTTCTGCCTCTTTGGTCCGGCGGTTAGATCGTGACGTGACGTCAGAAATCGTGAGCCCCGCCAGCCACACCCCGCAATTATCAACTTGCCGCTACGTTTCCATCGTGCCACTAATTACGGATTGTCCTCTTCTCTAACTTTGATTTTCTTGAAGGAGATTAATTTGAACCGCGTGTCTCTACTATTTTGGCCATTTTCTAACTAAAAATGATGCTCCGAGTTCCATTTAAAATCATTTAACAGAATATCTTCGAGTAAAAAAAAAAAAAAGATTCCATCTTAATAGAATTATAGGAAGTTTAGGGGTGCCTTATGCATTCAATCATCAAACACTGAAGCTAATTTAACTTTAAAAAAAAATTAATTATAAGCATTTTAAATTTTTTACAAATTTTTAAATTGCTTTACAGCAGACTTCGTTTTACGACCGCTCGCTTAACGACGACTCGTTTCATAAAGGCATTTTTTAAAAATACGAATAAAACGTAAAATCGGGGTTTATTACACCGAATTTAGGTTCTGAATACTTCACTAATTAACACTTTATTTAAGCGTTAAATCGATATTTTAAAAATTATATTTTTTAATCTACAAATTGTGCCGAAATTAATAGGATTTTGCATTAAAATCAAACGGATTTTTTAAATGCTTTTTAATAAGATCATTTTTTAATATTTGTGCGGTTACAATGGATGTTAGCCTCACTAACAGATGATGTAACTCTTACTGAAGCTAAAATCCATTAGAAACTAAAGAGAGAAGCTGGGAAATTCATTAGAATACGGTAGACCCCTCCCCTATAACACTGTAGATAATTCCGTGTTATATGAATTCCATGTTGTACGAATCACTTAGATTTTACAAATACGTGTGCCGGGCTACGGTATTTGTAAAATCTAAGTGATTCGTACAACATGG
>NW_019387112.1:1974-15792 GCF_000671375.1 Centruroides sculpturatus | reverse complement strand
CCTAACAAATGGAAAATATGCCACATTTTTCTTGGGGTAACGTGCCTATTTTTTGTTAATTGATTTTCAATATGCCTATTTTTAATAAACTTTTTTTTTCTCGTTTTATTGCAGGATATGCATAGAAATTATGTAAGGACTTCTCAAAAATGTTTTTGGACTGAAAAAAGCTTTCAGCTAGCTATAGAAAACGTTAGAACGGGCGGAAACTTAACAATACTTATACCGTGCTGTTATACTTACTATGAAGTACTTTGTACTACATATGCAATAAATTAAATTTGGATAAGAAATTCAAAAATTAATTTTAAGCAATTATATTTGTTATCTTACCCTAATGGCATTTGGCATCTCACCCGGATACTTTTGGTGAGATGCCTAAAATGCCAGACAGTGAAAAAGTCGTCGTTGAAAACATAGTATACAATTTTTTAAAATAAACTCCAAAGTTTTATTTGAAAAACATAATCCAGAATATGATATTTTCATTAGTGGGCTCCTAAATTCAAATTAGCGCTGTAATTTCCTTCATAAGCAAAATGTTAAGCATCTTCCTCCGAATCACTATACATAACTTTATTTATTTCCCCCAAACATATTTATGTAGCTAAAATTAGTTTTAACTAATGTTAAAAGTTAAAACTAGTTTTATCTAAAATCAAAACATGTACAGCAGTAAATTAACTAGACAAAACCCGTTTTGTCTAGTTAAAACTAGAATTTACTGCTAGTCAAAAATGAATTTGAGTTAAAACTAGTTTTAGCTAGACAAAACGGGTTGTAACAAAGACATTTAGTAAAAACTAGTTTCAATTAGTTAAAACGCGTTCTAACTAAAAACGGGTTTTGACTGTAACATATCAACAATACAAGGTTTATACGGCTTTTTTTATGGTACATGCGCGAATTGCAAATGCAAATTGAACATACCCATGCTGACCATCATTTAATTATACAAATTGTGGTAGCAAATACAATACAACGTGAGTTTTATCTTTCGTGAAAACATCAACTCGAGTTGAATGTGCACAGTAATGTGAACATCGAGAAAACAAAATCTGAACACTTTCTGCATTACAACAGTTATATAACATAAGTTGATTAAATTGTGATTGAATGTTTACTTCAGGACAACGTTCTTTCGTATAGCTATGTATTTTTCTATAGGTTTATGGAAAATTTATCGTTTAGCATCCAGCTGTGTCTNTCTTTCGTATAGCTATGTATTTTTCTATAGGTTTATGGAAAATTTATCGTTTAGCATCCAGCTGTAGCTTTTAAGGCTTTAGATTACGAATTCACATGCAAACAAATCAAAGACTTAACTGTAAATTTCTTAAGCTCTGTTTTATCACATTTTATAAGTTATTGTTTTTCAAACTGTAATTTAATAAAAAAAGTTAATAAAAACTGGACACTACTTTAAAAAGACAGCATTAATACGACAATTTTCAAATAGGATACGATATTAATTAACAATATTAAACGGCCTCACTCTGCATTTTCTTTGTTTAATTTTGTTTATCTTTTTTACTAGAATTTCTGTAAGAAATACAAGAAAAGAGATAATATATCCTGTAACTAATAAACAGAGTAGACCCATAATATCATCTACTTTCAGAGGTTCATTGTCTGTATCAATTTTATGATCATTGTAGAACAGGTCGTTTCTTGTTTTTTCTTCAACAAGGTCTCTGTTAATTTTCTCAGGTATTCCACTCTGTGCAATAAAATTTACCCTGTTAAATATAAATTTATCCATTTAAATTTCTGTAAATATAGAGTACATTGCAATATATTAAAGTTATATGAGTTACTTAAATTGTTCAAAATGTATTTTAATAATTATATTGTTAAATATTTTGTATTTTCAGTTCCATTATTTATTTAATAAATGAACTAAATAAAGAAGTTACTGGCAAACCTTCATAATTACATTATTGTAACAATTTAAAATATATAGTACTGCACTTTCTATTAGTACTGCACTTTCTATTAGTAATGCTTATCACTAAGCATTTTAATAGTTGTTTTTTTATTTTGTAAATGTTATGAAGAAATTATATAAAAAGCAAACATATTTTCTTATATATTTTATAAATTTAATATGAAATTTTATATAATCAAATATAATTTTTCAATTTGGCTAGTTTCGTGTTTATATTATAATACAGTAGTGCCTCGTTTATCCGAAAGTCAGTTATCCGAAAGCATTCCAGTCGGCAAATTTAAATTTTCGCTAGTGTTGTGGCGCTGCAATCTTTGGCTATATCTGGGGCTATTCCAATATTTTTTTTGTTGATGTGTGTGTTTTAGCTGACAGCACTAACACTTTTGTGTGGAGTTTTTCTGAATACTGTGTCTCCTGCTGAATCCAACGATACTAGATTAAGTTTTAAGTATAATTTTTTTTGTTTTTATATTTATCAATATATTTACAGTAGACCCTCCTATAACAGAGATTCCTATAACGTATCGAAAAAATTGCAACAGAATTCGTATAAAGGGTCTCGTAAAACGTTGTCGCCGACTCCTGTCGCGACAAGATTGGTCGAATCTAGACCAATAGTACATGAACAGCCGAACTACTTACCGCCGTCCAGCGCCACGCTACGGAGAGTTTAGGCGGGTAAATTGAGTTTGCTATCGTCTGTACAGTATTATATATAAATTATGTACTGTACATATAATTATATATTAATTATATATAAATTAGGTACTGTATATGCAATTATATATTAACTTAATTTATTGTAACTTTATTATAATTATATATATACTTTCCGCCGTCTAGCGCCACGCTACGGAGAGTTTAGGCGAACTATCGTCTGTACAGTATGTAAATTAGCTACCGTAAGTCTAATACAGTACTGTAATTTTATACATTTCTTGTGAAAGAAACATTTCTTATTTAACGGCCATAAAAATTATTTATATTAATGATGTTTCCAAAGGTCAAGGAAGTTTTCGCAGAAAAATAACTTATCAGAAATCGCGGCCGCCTTTGGTGCGCTGCTCCGCGATGAAAACAAGCGTAAGCAATGGCGATGTCGAACGGTGCAAACTCGGTAAGTAATCCTACAATTTTTTGTTTATAGCATAGTTTATACGGATTATACCCAAAAAATTATACGTGTGTTGGAAATGTTGAGTCGAATTTGTATAGAATCGGTTAATTTTATGGAAGAAAACTTTTCAAACAGCTTTAGTCCGTACGCTTTATACGTGTTGGGTTGTGATTGGCTCATGTATTTAAGGATTTTTACAACGTGAAATTCTTATAAAGTGTAACGTATCTAAGCGTTATAGGGTGTTATTTTGTTTTTATACTGTATTTTGTTTGTAAAAAATAGAGAAATAATTTATAATGATACAATAGCCACGATTATTATTTTAAAAAGTTTACATTAGGCTTAACATCAACGAAAATTCAATGCGAAGCGACACGCAATGGAGAAAAATTTCAACATGAGACAAGTTAATATATTTTTTATTGTATAATCGGTTAACCAAAAAATAAGTTATTCGAACAACCCCAGTCCCCAATTGATTCGGATAAACGATCCCGTACTGAATTATTATTTTATTTGTTCAATATATAATTTGATTTCAGTATGAATATGAAACTGTTTGTTAGTTGGTACTTACAGTAATTTATCACATTGGAAAAAATCGTAGTTAAATGGTCAATTAAAGTTCTACAAGCTATTAGTTGGAAAATAAATTTAATTAAAAAACTAGACATTTAAATATGGTATTACAGTAGAACCCCTCTAATCCGTCACCTATGAAACTGGGGGTATGGTCGGAACGCAAAATAGGTCGGATTATCAGAAAAAAGTAAAATAAACAATCTTCCCTTTGTCCAGTCTTTATAGCATTGTTAATTTTTCATTTAATGAGAAGGTAACGTGTTTACGTTTCACTCCTGACATGTTGAAAACACACACAAAACTGTACACGTACTGTACACACAATGTAAAATATATACTGTAACGAACACAAGAACGCTACGGACGGTTAGTCACTGACGAGTCGTGACAAGTTTCTCGACTCCGACCACGGTCGGATTAACCGGAGTGACGGACTAGCCGAGGGCGAACTAGAGGGGTTCTACTGTATTTCAATATTTTTGTGTTTTTAAATATTCTGTAGTTTTGTATATACATTTTAAAATTTTAACATATGCGGAGTTTTACATATAAGTAATTAACTTGTATTACTTATATGTATATAATTGTATATAATCCCTGACATATATCTAAGAAAAATGCAGTTCATTTAGATTATTGATATAACTATCTCCTAATTTATGCAAGAGTTGAAAAACAAGATAATTTCCTTGGTTTTTTCGATGTAAATATCAATAATTGAAAGTGTTATCATCGTATATATTTAAAATTTCTTACAATGATAAGAAAAGGCGGAAATTTTGTCGTGTATTTTAGTCAAAACACAAGATCATACATTGACAAAAAGCATACTTAAATTTTTGTTACAAAAATTTAAAAGTTTGTTGCTTACAGCATGATCTAATACAATGTTTACATTTTCAGGAAATGAACAAGACATTCACATCTTGCATACTGCAGTCTCATTTATAACATTGTTATCATAATATTTTCCTTACTTAGCATTAACACAGTATAATCGCTGGATTCTTTTAGAAGAGCATACTTGCAAAGGTGTGAGTTTTTAAATCTGCGTTGTTTTTTTCAGATATGCAATCTATATTATTATAAAAAGTACNGCATATTTGCAAAGGCGTGAGTTTTTAAATCTGCGTTGCTTTTTTCAAATATGCAATCACTATAAAAAGTACTTAGTCGGTAAACATGATAAAACTCGTTTTTAAGATGCATCACACTTTCCAACCGAATGACACAATTACTTGACCAAAATCAATGCAACTTGAAATTTTGTCACGTGGAAAAAACATATAAACTAAACTAAACTTTTCCCTGAGGGTGTGGCAAAATTTGTACTTTATTTCGGTAACACGCTAATTACGACATAGCTTTCAAATTAATCCCAACTAAACTTATTACGCTGCAGGAGAGTATTCTTGGTAAATCTTGTTCATTCGATTATTATAAATTATTTGCAAAGTTTGTTAAGATCTAAGCAATGAAATTGTTTTACTAAAGTGTAAATTAATATTTGTAACATTTAACTCATTGTAGCACATTTCAATCTAACTTACTGTGTTGTTTTTTTTCGCAAAATTTGAAAAATTATGACTTTAATTAATGAAAACTGTTTAAATGATTTTGAAAATTTATATTGGTTCAAGTTAATAATCGACAATAAAATCGTTACTATAAAATATTTTGAAAAAAATAATTTGCATTAAATTAAGAATCAACTTCTGTGTTAATTAATAAGTATCAGATATCGATTGCTTATTTGTGGCAAATTTCTTCTGGTTTTGTTCTCATATGTTATCATGTCACCTTTGTGCCAAACAGTGTTATAAAAGGTTCACATTATGGTCTAACAATACCAAAAAGCTTGCTATAATAGTTGTTAAATTCGTAACTATCTACATTTATTGCACCTAAGAACAATTAACACAACTAAAAAGTTACAAAATATAAAATAAACTACATATTAATGGATATATTAAGTTAATGCGATAACATCATTAAGAAATGTGCTGATTAATTAATCCGAAATCAACTAAAAATCAACGGCCGACGTTAATCTTTAGTCGAGTCTTTAAACAGACTGCAACTACCACAGTTTAGTGGCATTATTCACTGAAAAATTGTGAGAAATGAAAAAACACATTTTTTACACTTACATTTTAGACATTTCGTCAGCATAATTTACTCTGACTAAATTCATTTGTATGAATAGGAATTTCGTAAAAAGTATGTCTTCTGAGAGGAAGACCTTTTCCTTTTGTTGTTTGGTCAAGCTCGATTCAATTTCATGTCTTCTTGCTAATACGGCGTGAGTTCCACTAAGTAGTTTTGGAATTGGGTTTTCACCCTTCTCGTCACACTTTTGAACATTTTCATTAAAGATGTCGATCATTTTATTTTTTACTATTTCCGACTTAAAATACAGCTACAAATATATAAATAAATGAAATTCATGTAAATTATAATACACACTCAGATTTATTATTTTGAAAAACGCTAACCTGACGATTGCATCTTAATAATGTTTTAAAAATTAGTTTAAACATATTTAATTATAATTAGTTTGAAAATATTTTAATCATGTTAAAGACGTTCTAACTGTATTCGGTATGTTAAACAACTTTGTAGCTGTGGGAACATTTGGTGTATATTTATGACGACTACTCTTATAAATATAAAAATAATAACAAGAATTTTCTGTTATACGAAAAATTAAAAAATACGTCATTATTTGTAGTTGGCCTTTTATATACGGTGTTTATTGACATAATGCAAAAATATGTCATGTATTTTCTTCATTAATAATGCTCATGACAATTTTCACTCACGATAAGTTTTCCTTTGTTAAACTGCCTTCATTTCTATGTCAATACGTATATAAATACATTACTGAATACTCCCCAATATCACATTAAATATTTTTTCTTAATAATTTTATCTTTTAAATTAATAAGTAAAACTATTTTTAAAAAAATGATACTAACTCTGGATGAACATCGATTAAAGTAAAGACATTCATCATTTTCTGTAAAAAAAGTGATGTTATAACGTTCTGCTTTCACTGAATGAATCAATTCTTGAAATGTTTGAGGAATGGCTTCAGTTCCAGGATTAACCATGAAAGAAGGCAAAGTGCCAACGTATGCTGATGTCAAGATAAATGCAATCAGGATCCAACAGCCAACGAGGATACGAAACGTGGTAAAAATATAATTATTTATACTTGTGTCTGAAAGATTAAAAAATAAGAAATAAAAATTAGTAGTTAAGTAATTACAAGAAAATGAAAACATTTTAGTTTTAGTAATTATCGATTTGTTATTAAATAGAAATACAGTTTATTTGTGTCATGTGTCAGCAGGCTAAGAAAAAACTGAAAAAATGTCGAATTGTGGAATGTACAGAAAATGCTTACAGAATTACAGTTTACAGAAAATGCTTTCAGTATTCCACCCGTACACATTACTCTCGTTTAATATACAGTCTATAAAAATTCGCGTCATGCACAGTATAATAATCCTCACCTTGTCGAACAAAGTGTCTCATAATCATCCAAAATAAAGTGGAAAATTTTATAATCTCCTTTCTTCGATATTGACTTTCTTTCTTCATTATTCCATACAACGTTATCAAAACGACAAAGAAAGAAAAAGGAATACAAATCCAAATCTGAAATACAAAATACTCACAATAATATTGTATTTTTAAAAATGTAAATATTTTTATAATACAGTAAAGCTTGCAATAAAAATAATCTGTAAATAGTAACGATTTGGTCAGGTGTGTTTTCCTCTATATAAAATCACATTCAAAGAAAGATTACTTCATAAATAATGTTTTGTTTATTTGAGTGGCCATAGTTGAGAGGTTAATTATATTATTTTAAAAAAAATTAAAATTATAAAAACGTATATATATAAACGGCTTCTTTGCTCTAATGAAAAAATAAAAATTTTCGTTTTTTTTATTATAGACTAGCTGTTACCCTCGGAATTTGCAACTTTATAGAAATAATCTTTATTTAATACTTCACTAAGATTCTCAACATTAGTTGTTACTATTAAAACACAAATTCGCATTTAAAATAGTACAGTCGAAGACGTTTTTCAGGTTGGGCCTTAATCTTCTTCCTTGCCACCCGGAAGAATTTCAAAAAATCTTTTCTTATTGTGTATTATCATTACATACTCTAACTGTGTACCAAATTTTACATAAGTTCAGCGATTTGCTCTGGGCGATGATGAATCACTCATTAGATGTTATTTTATACAGTAGACCTCCATAACAGAGAAGATAAGTTCTGTGTTTTTATGAATTCTGTATTGTATGAGTCACTTAAATACATGAGCCAATTATAGCCAGGAACGTGTGCAGATTAGGGAGTACAGCTGTTTGAAAGGTTTTCTTCCATAAAATTAATCGATTCTAGACTAATTTGACTCATTTCCAAAACAGGTATAAATTTTCAGTAACAATCCATATAAACTATGCTATAAAAACAAAAAATTGTAGGATTACTTACAGAGTCTGCAGCGTTCGACGACGCCATTACATAATCTTGTTTTTTTCGCGGAGTGGCGCATCCAACGGCAGGGTGTATTTTCTGATAAGTTATTTTTCTGCGAAAAATTCGCTGAACTTTGGAGACATCATTAATAATAATGTAATTTTTATTGCCGTTAAATAATATATGATTTTTAGTAGGTTCAGTGCTCGTTTAAACTCAACGGTTTGTGCAATATCTGCTATTAGTCTAAATTCGATCAATCCTGTTGTGACACGAGTCATCGATTACGTTTTACCATATTATACGAGTCTCTTTTAGCGTGTTTATACAAATACGATCGCAATTTTGTCGCCGTTATACACGAATCCGTATCATCCAAACCCGTTTTATAAGAAAATTTACTGTATATCACATGTTCAAACACGAGCGTTGCGTATCTCACCGACTACACCAGTGCGCCGCGCAATTACCTATCTCGTGTCAAACTTTCGAATTTACCTCTTTATAAAATAAGTATGAATTACATGAAAAGACTTTTTATTTTAAAGTATTTATCATGCGATATCATGTAGCTCCTCAACAGATCCAAATAAATTACAATACAGTAGACCCCCCCTATAACGCTTAGATACGTTCCACGCTAATCGAATTTTACGTTGTAGGAATGATTAAATACATGAGCCAATCGCAGCCCGATAGGTGGGAACTTTACGGACTAAGGCTGTTCGAAAGGTTTTCTTCTATAAAATTAACCGATTCTAGACTAATTCCACTCAACATTTCCAAAACACGTATAATTTTTTGGGAGTAATCCGTATAAACTATGCTATAAACAAAAAATTATAGGATTACTTACCGAGTGTGTACCGTTCGACTACGCCGTTGCTTAAAGCTGGTTTTCATCGCGGAACAGCACATGAAACGGCGGCCGCGATTTCTAATAACGAATTTTTCGCATAAAAATAACTTGACCTTTGGAGACATCATTAATATAAATAATTTTTATGGCCGTTGAATAAGAAGTGTTTCTTTCACAAGAAATGTATAAAATTAGTGCTGTATTAGACTTACGGTACCTAATTTACATACTGTACAGACGATAATAAACTCAACTTACTAGCCTAAAATCTCCGTAGCGTGTTGCCAGGCGGCAGAAAGCATATATATAATTATAATAAAGTTACAATAAATTAAGTTAATATATAATTATATATACAGTACCTAATTTATATATAATTAATATATAATTATATGTACAGTACCTAATTTATATATAATTTATATATAATACTGTACAGACGATAGCAAACTCAATTTAGCCGCTCCATAGCGTGGCACAGGGTCGGAGGAAAGTAGTTCGGCTGCTCATCCACTATTGGTCCAGATTCTATCAATCTTGTCGCGAAACGACGTTATTGGATGTACTTTATACGAATGTTGCTACAATTTTTTCGCTACGTTATAGGAATTGTCGTTATAGGAACGCACGTTATAGGGGAGTCGACTGTACTAAACTGTTGTAGTTAGATTCGAGTTTATACTTTGCCAACGATTTGGCCGTGGTTTTCTTTTGGTTTTCTTCTAATATCTACCACGTTAATACGGATTATTTCCATATCTTTGATAGATAACGTATAAATGTTTTTAGGGAGGCATTTTCTCCACTGACAGATCGCTCACATGTTGCATTACAATATAATACTAATTAGTCAATCTCTTATGTTTTAATAATCTTTTTTTAAATTTCAATTCGTACAATGAAAAATGTGTTTTGTAATATATAGAGAATAAATAATGATTTTTGAAACATTACCATTATATCGAAAGGTTTCGTCAAGATAAGAGTTTTATCTAAAGGTCTTGCAGCACGTATTGCAAATGTAGTTGGAATGTGAATTACGGAAGATGAATAAGACACATAAGTTTTTCTGATAAGATAACGGCTAATGGCGATGTCTGCCTAATGAATAAAATTAAATTAATAAAATACTTGATAAAACTGTACAATTGCTAGATATAGATTTATTACCCTGTCTAGATATACTTGAGTTTCATACCTAAAACGACACAAGTAAAATAATTTTAACACCTCTCGTAAGATTTACGCATACTGCATAAAAACATACCTAGTATGAAGAGCATTTGTTGATAGCTTAATATATCTTATAACGAATGATTTTTTTTCATACATCCAATCCATCTGAAAAAATATAATAATTAGACTATATAATTTTAAATATATAATTCAAATAGGGAATTTAGTTGGACAACGCATTATAAAAATTTTCAGTAATAATAAAAAGATAAATTCTTATCATAGTTTGCAAATTGAAAATCTATATTAGCACTAAAGGTTAAGTGTGTTGCTTGCAATTTGCTTGTTTCTTCTAATTCTACAAGATTTAAAACATAAATCAGCTTAGAGGAGTTTATCAAAAATACAAACAACGTTGAATCATACCAGAGATAATTGATGTGTAAAAGTATTTAGAATTTTTGTCATTGAATACTGTATTTGGCTAACATAAAAACTAACGAGAATGCTCGTCTGTTAAAGTGTTAATGTGCAGATTAACAAGAGTTCTTCCATACTTAAAAATGATAGTTTCCGGAAGTAAATAAAAAATTTACTGTTACAGGAGTAGTAGTAGTTTGGGTGGCAATAATCACAAAATTAATTTTTACTCAAAGGAAATAATCCGAATGTGGAGAATATTCATATAATTTTTTAAAATGTGAAAGCTTTAAACGTTTTAATATCGAATAAAATTAACAGAATAATTGTATGAAATAATATAACACCGAAACAAACTTTTTTATTTTTACACGAACAGATCAAATAAGTTTTATTTTATTTAAGCGTTTCCAGTTTTTTCATTCACTTTAATCTAAAACATGACATACTTATGGTCTAATTTCTGATATTTTATAAATTAAGATTTCAAATAATTTGTCGAGTAATAGATTTATTATCAATACTAAAATTAATTTTCTTGATGGATATTTGTCTTATATTCAGATACATGACAGTTTGAAATAATATAACACTGAAATTATTTTGAAAAGGTTTTTATTTTTACGTTATAGTTTATTTAAGTGTTTCCACTTTTTCTTTCGGTTTATCTAAAGCAAGACATTTCTGCACGTAATAATTTTGAAATTAATTTTTAGGATATAAATTATTTTTAGATCAAAAATTTTTGAAGAAAATTAAGATTTTAATATTTAGGAAACTTTTCAATTCATTTCATTTCTTCATATAACACTAATATGCAATAATAATTTTTACAATTTGTACTACCGTGTTTCCCCGAAAATAAGACAGTGTCTTATATTAATTTATGTTCTGAAAAATGCGCTAGGTCTTATTTTCAGAGAATGTCTTATTTTTCCAGGAAAAAGAATTCACTTTTATTATTGAACAAAAAAATTTCCAAGTCGAACTTAGACGAGAGTGACGTATAATCAGTGTGGCGAACTGTCACCTTTATATAGCGTCAACATCGGACTCGATGACCAATTAGTGCTTACTGAACCGTAGCACTATGCAAATGTCATGTAGCGTGATTCCCAACCGACTAATTAGCTATCACCAGCCGTAACGTTATGCAAATCTGTGATTCCCAAGCCATAGTCTTATGCAAATCATGCCGTGTGGCGTNTAAGCTAATAAATGTTCTCGTTAATCTTATCTCGTCTTTTAATTCGTTCACGGTTACAAGAAATCACCACATAGTCTCTCAAGTCTCCGTAGATATAACAAACACACAAATAAATAACACAAAATAAATTGTAGCTATGTGTCGATTCCGCGCGACACGTCCGAACATGTAAGCTGTACAATAGTATGGGGGGAGTGAGTAATCAAGAGTTGCGTGGCACTCAAACAAAAGACGAATCAACGAGATTTGAAAATCGCGTAACTCCGAGTTTGTGTAAGTCGGGGTAGCGTAAGTCGAGGTATTACTGTATTACAAAAAGTGTATTGATTTATACAATTCTACAATTTTTAATAATATTCATTGTTTCACACAATTGATTACAAAAAATCCATTAAGGTTATTTAAATAATCTTAATGGATCTTATGTAATAGATGTTTAATTTGTCTTGTTACAAAAATGGAAGCAACCAAGTAGCATTTTCAATGCTTGTTTCTTTTCTTCTATTGAAATGGCAAAAATGCCATATCTGATGTTTATTATCTGTATGTTGTATCCAGGGCTGTGGAGTCGTGGAGTTTTGGTGTTTTAGCCGGAATCGGAGTCAGAGTCGTCAAAAAATTTGCCGACTCTGACTCCTTTTTACTTTCCAATTTGTTATGCGTATAAAACAGAAAAGTATTGGAATCGTGTCAAATTCATCCCACCAAGTGTTTTTTGCAAATATACACGTTTGGAGACCTCCAGAACCTCTCACAAAAGTTAGTAAAGGGGAAAAATTCGCGCGCGTGTGTGTGTTGTCATGTAATTTGTTTAATTTCTTTATCTTGTGTTCTAATATATTAAACAATTCTGACAATGGGTAAAGTTTAAAAAACGAAATGTGGCAATGTAGCTTGCGTATAAAGGGGCATTAATACTATTAAATTTTGGTTCTTAATTAAAGGTCGACAGGGTGAAAGCATAAATGTTGTCATGTGTCATATCTCTTAATGAATATTTTACTTGTTATTAGCGTTCAAAATTTAAAAAAACTATAATAAAATAAAACTCTACCCTCAAAGTAAGCTTTTTAACCAGTTTATAATTTGTACAGTAAAACCCATTAAGATGTTCTCGCCTAAGATGTTAGAATGTATATGGGTATACGATTTAGTTCAACCACTTTGACTCTTAATAACTAACTCCTGTGTTAAACCATCTGACTTCGATTATGACCACTCTGACCACAGAAATAATTAGGATTCAAACAGGGTAACAAAATCATGCCCGCCACACAGTCTAACATTAATACATATTAAAAAAACATCGAATCTTTTGCATATCTCGAAATTTCAAGGTGTCCCGAGTCCAAAAATGTGAAAATTTGAAAGGAGTCATTTTTTTCAGCGAGCGCTACACTTTTCCTCTGTTATATATAATAGCCGGAAAAGTAAAAATTAACGAATACATATTTATATATCACTTAGAGAAGTCTTTTAGCTTTAGAATAAAAAGTTTCTATGCTCTATGTATATTAGAACTCAATTAATTGAATCTTTTATTCTGAGGTCACGTGATGACATCAGAATTTCCAGGTCTCTTTCGGTAACAAGTCTGCCCCTAGTCGGAGTCGGAGTCGGAAAGTAAGGAAAAGTCGGAGTTGGAGTCGGTAGATTTTTACGGGACTTTACAGCCCTGATTATATCACGATTATATTCAATTATTTCATCCATTTCATGAAATTGTTAATGTGAAACTTATGTGAAACTTATGTAAAATTAAAAAATTTAGTATTAATTTTCTTATCACAAATTTGAATTAAATTAATTTTTATCTTAAATAGAATATATTAAACTTATTATTAATTATTAAATTTATTATAAAATTAAGTTGTACTAATTTGTTATAATAATTTTTTAAAATAAAAATTTGTTGAGTAAATTAAAATGTGACAATTTGAAATAATATAACATCCAAACAAAATTTCTTAAATCATAGTAATCACAAATGTTAATGAAATTA
>NW_019387112.1:0-1774 GCF_000671375.1 Centruroides sculpturatus | reverse complement strand
GAATATATTAAACTTATTATTAATTATTAAATTTATTATAAAATTAAGTTGTACTAATTTGTTATAATAATTTTTTAAAATAAAAATTTGTTGAGTAAATTAAAATGTGACAATTTGAATTAATTATCAAATGTTTTTAACAATTAATAATTATTTCTTCTAAGGGAGTAGGTGTCAGATTTTTTTAATTCACTTTGTGAACTAATTTCTGTTTTCATTATTATCATGTTCTATCTGAATTACTTTATAGATCCGAGAAAATTAAAACATCACAATTGTATGAAATAGTTTAACACTGACACGAAATTATTCTTAAAATTTGTACATTAATATCAGAAATCGATTAAATTAAGATTATAAATAATTTGTCGTGTTTAATTTTTCAAATTAATTTTCCAGGTTATAAATTATTTTCAGATAAAAAATTTCTTGGGTAAAATAAAATTATAAATAATTTTGATATTTAGAAAACTTTTTAATTTATTTCATTCTAGTTCTCATAAAATATCTTGTAACAATAAGGCGAAGTTTCTGTATTAATTATTAAATGTTTTAATATCAAATAAAATTAAAACACGATAATTGTAGGAAATAATATAACACCAAAACAATTTTTTTTTAATTTTTACACGAATAGATCAAATAAGTCTTATATTATTTAAACTTTTCTAGTTTTCTCATTCACTTTATCTAATATATGACATATTTCTAATATTTTAAAATATAACACTATGAAAGTTCATTTTGGAAGTCATCAATAATTTGTTAGTCAAGCAATTGGTAACGAGAAACATAATTCCAGTTTAGATAATCTTTTAATACGCGTAAAGTCATAGTTTTTAATTGTTGGTATTTTAAAATTTTTTAATATCAAACTTATATATGTATTGCCTAATGAAATTATCTGAAAGAATTTGAAACTCGGCAAATTTATTCCGATCAAGATATATTGTGAAAAGTTGGTTAGGAATGATTCATCTAACTGCTTGCAAATTAATTGTATTTTGCATATTTAATATGTTTTTCAATAAATGAAATAGCAAATATATAGTTTTTCATAGGACTTTCCAATTTAACTTATCAGTGAATCCAGAAATGAATGTGAGAGATAAATCATTTTTCGTTGACTGATGATATCCCAGTCAATATAATTTCTTAAATGACGAATATTATTTTTTTTTCTAATAGTGGAAATGAAAAATCCCTCTAATCAATTAGCAGTTAAGTATTGTCTATAAAGAAACAAAATTGTTTTATGTTAGGAAATATTTATTTAATTAATTACATAATAAGATACATTATTCATATTAATGACATTTTATTGTATGAATATCATAATATAATACATTATTATTTAATTTGAATACATATATTAGCAGATGCAAAATGATTTATTACATTTCATACAGTCACATCTTGTAAAATATTTGTCGTATATCAATAATGTTATTTTATCATTTATTACAAAAAATTTTCAGTCATATGTTTTATTGTTAGACAGTTTTAATGCTGCTGCTTTATTACATGCTTGTTTTAAACATGGATAAGTTTTATTACAACACTATGTATTACATAAATATGTTTTCGTTTGCATACTATTAAAAATCCGTATTGTGAAAATTATGATGATATCCAAAAATCTGCAACAATAAAAAGTAGAGACTGTAATGACCAAACGATAGCACGTCTATTTCATTATCTAGAATGAATTTTTATCATAAAATGGAGAAAGTGAAATTTTGTTTTGCAAGTATGTTGTTACTACATGATTTTT
>NW_019387111.1:10870-18754 GCF_000671375.1 Centruroides sculpturatus | reverse complement strand
TTATAAATTTTTACGAGCATCTGAATTGTAATCTAGTTTTGGTTATCTCAATTGAATCGTTATGTTGCTATAAAATTGGAAAAAAACTAAAGCTTTTTTTTTCTTTTCCCATTTGAAAATGTTAACAATTCTTTGAAGTAGATAACAGGAAATGAAAGAAAATTCTCTTTTTCATCAAATTCAATTGCAGAGATACAAGATTAGATTGGCATTCAATATTTTTTTAATTACACTGTCTTGTCTTCTTACAAAGACCGAATCTCAGTAATTTTCTTCTTCGATCTCTAATTTTATACTTCATTTACAAAACTAAATTTCGGTTTAGAAGAAAACTTTTTATATATTTAATCTTCAATAACAATAAAGTAGACTTGATTGACTATTAAATACTTTACTTTCTTTTTGTATCACTTTTCCAATTTAACTAAAATTCAATCATAATTAAATTTAATGTACTATAATTAGGTTTACGAATTATAAAAATTACACTTCAATCGATATTACTGAAAAGAAAAGAGTTTAGTGGCACTAAAAGTTTAAAAATGTTAAAGAAATAATTGATTAATAAGTTTTTTTCAGGCATAAAATAAATAATTCGAAGTAAAAAATTATTTCAAATTTCAAGTGAATGAAACATATTTATAAAATATATAATGTGGAATATAAAAAGTTGGAACATGATCAAACTTTAAATCATGAAACATTGTAAGGAGGGGAAAAAACTGATTTTCTTATATCATTTAGTTTGCTGATGTTTGATGTTACAAGAGTTTTGTATTACAATTTCTAAGGATTCTCTTATAAATATTAGAAACGTTTTGTAATAACAGGTTATAAGTTAAATTTTTCCAGTTTGTAATAATATTGTTACTACTAGCTTAGCTTGATCTGTATTCGCTTTTATGTTCTTTAATTCTTTTCTTTAACGTAAGAGCCATAACATCTATGTAAAAGTAGTATTTATACCGAAACTGAGAAAGATTTTATACAGGCCTATCCCGAGTTTTTGTAAAGATTTTAATGGGTTTCTGCCGTTTCTCTGTCGTTACGTAACAATGGTAAAAAGCTTGGAAGATACCTAGTTGTCGGCATGAATATAATTTTACTTAAACAATTATCAAAGAAAGGTAAAGGATAGGGAGAGAAATTCACTTTTTGAGATGGAATGAAGAGAAGTGTATTATGAAAAATATTATTTCTCACTTCCTTGTGAAGATAATTGAATATGCTCAAAGAAAATTCCGCATCTAAAACGATTTGTTTGACTATTTATAATTGAACTGTGAAAGATTTGTGAAAAAACTTGCTACAATGAGTACAATGAAATTCATCTATGAATGGAAAAAATAGCAGCATTCTTATAAGCACCGTATTAAAATGATTTTGAAGATAGTGTTTGTAAATAGTGCAAATGGTTTGTAGAAAGCTCCAATAGTCTAGTGTTGGAGTTGTTTTTACATCCAGGATTGTTAATTTTATTTTGTGAAAGATTGAATTTATGTAGACGAATATAACTCCAAATCTGATCTGATTCTCTCCATTCAATCAGAACATCGTCAATATAGGATCGTAAATAACTTAAAAGATGGAAAGTTGGAATATGTTAGAAGCAAACTCATGAATATGCAAACATATTCTGCTGAGATAGGAAAACGAGATCTCCTTAGGTCACCTTTATATTATTTATAAAATGACTTTTAAAAACGAAATAATTATAGACAGTTCTTATAGTTTGCACAGCGCAAAGATTTAGCTTCGTTTTGATAATTTGTTGTTTGGAGGATAGAATGGTCTAATGAAGAGTACAGCACACATTCATCAATACCTTATATATAACAGGATTACCACAAAATTCGCTAAACTATTAATAACAGAAGGCTATTTCCCAGACTGGGATTATATCCAACTTATCGATAAAATAAGAACTTTAAAATTATAAAAAATATTTTGCAAACATTTTTCATAATATTAGTGTTCTTATTTCATCTCATTAAGTTTTTCTACTTTCAATAACAACACTTAACAGTGTACCGATATATTTTTTTTTAATAATTTGTTTTCACCTTCGTGTGTGCGTATCACTATTTTTACATGATAATTAAGGCATCATTAATAATTTAAAATTTTATTTTAATAATAATTAATAATTTAAAAAAATATTTTTTCAAAGTAAAATATCTTGTTTGTGCACGCTGATTATTTATCTTTGTAATAAATTTAACATAAATATTATTCCATTTACTATAAAGATTTTGGCAATAATAATGGGAATTATACTTTTGATATTTTATAGACAATACTACGTGTTTCTATTTACAGTTAAAATATAAATTTATAAATTTAAATTCTGTACTTATTTTTGAGTGTGTTCTTTGTAGAAACTGGAATTGATTTCGATACTAGAATTTTATCATTCAAAAATATCAATTTTGAAATTTTATATATTGTATTGTTGTTGTGGCTACGAGTCGACAGACAGTATCGACTGTTTTGAAATCGATTAGTTGATTTCTTCTTCATCGTCAAACATCTGATCGAGCTTTTCTGTCAAAACTTTTCAACTTTCCCTTTTTACAATTCTTACAATATTTTCTGCTTTTCAATCTTTCTGCATCATAACCTTTACGGTCGAAATAGAAAAAGCAATATTATTTCAACGTATTAGTTACATTGATATTATATTATATTAACAATATTAATAGTAAATAAATTGTCATTATTTCTAAAAATATTACAGAAATATCTAATTTTTATTGATTAAGGAAATAATTATACAGCTATTCTAATAACTAGTGTAAAAACATAGCATGATCAGAATACGTAATGAAAGTTTTATTGAGTGCATTGTGTATTAAATTTTATTAATCCACATTAAGATTTTTAATGTAAAAAGTGTTTGCATTATATTTAATATACGCAGACAAAATTTTAAAAAGTAATGCTTTTAACGAAAGTTGCACTCTTTTTTATTTTTAGTTCATCGTTTCTATTAAGAATCTGTGAATAAATTTAAAGAGAATGTTAATAAAAATTTTAACAATTGTAATAGTTTGATATTAAATGTTATGATCACAGGTTTATATTTAAGTAGTAAATATTATATCGGCTTTGGTTTGTATTTCAAAAAGCTATTAGCTTTTCGAAATATAGCCCAAAGCCAACATAATATAATAATTATTGGCCAGATGGCAGAGCGGTCAAAGTGACAGCCTACCGCTCTGGGGGACCCCAGGATCGAATCCGAACAGGTCAAAGAATCTCCAGGAATTTTTCGGGGGGGTAGTTCGTTCAGATATGTCGGGACCCGTCCCTCACCACGCAGTCGCCCCATTGTGGGCCTGGCCGAACCCACAATGGGCCTGCTATAAGAGGCCCTCTTAGTGCACACAGGGCGGAAAGAGTTTAAAAAATAATGTATGATTATATTATAAGCTTGGTGTAAATAACATGGAAATCATTATATAAAATTTAAAGGAAAGTTTTTACTTATATTATATAGTTATACTTATATTAAAAAGATTTAAGAGAAAAAATTTGAATATTTTCAAATATTTAATTCAAAAAACTTGTAATAATTTTTTTTAATAAACATCAATTTTTTTGTGTAAGCTGTCAAAGAGGATAACGTCAAGTAATGTTTACATTATACTAAATAGATAAATTATGTGCTTCTAAATTTGATTTTCTTACAATTATCTATTATTTATTATTGTTTAGATATAACATTTTCTGTCTTTCGTATTTGAGACTCACATCGTAACTAATTTTGTGAATAAAATTATAAAATTAACACAAAATAAAATAAAAAATATCATAAATCTTCCATGGAAGATTTATTTTGTTCATTTTATTTTGTGTTAATTTTATATGCTCTTCCGTTTCTCTTGTATATTTCTAAACATTTTTATTCTAAATTTTGATTTAAATATTTGTATTCTATACATGGAACGTATCTGTTCCATTTTCGTTTTTTGACCTGATGATGGCCTGTTAATCGGGCTGAAAACGTTTGTTTTTCAATTATATTTTTCTCAGCAACAAATTAAGGTGTTTTATTTCTACAATTTTCACTATTTAGAAAGTTCAAAATAAATTAATAGAAATTCAATTTTTATATGTGAAGTGAAGATTTCGCTCTTAATCAATTTTCTACGTTACAAACAGTTCAGGTTATCACCATCAAAAAGGTAACAGTATATCATGTAGCTTCAAACAGATTTTGAATCATGGGGCAAACAAACAAATCAAATCAAAGATAAAATGTTATGACTTGTTTCGTTCAGAATTATATATTTCGTTTGTTTGTCAATTCCTTTGTCCAGAAAAAATATGTACACATCACTTTTAGAGGCCGAAAGCAATAATTCTTCTGATGTTTACAATCGTTTGAACGAAAGTAAAAAATTGGGACTACGTAAAAGATTTCATAAACTTTTAAATATACATGACAAGAAATGTCGTAGTTGCCGGTAATCCTCTTTCTCTCGATCAGAATCTCTATGTTTGCTTTTGTAACACTTTATTTAGTATTATCGCATTTTCATCTTAAAACATTCGATTTTGTATAAATAATTAAACAATATCTCTTCATATTTCTGTAGGAAAAGAATAATTCCCTGCTTAATTAAGAAACTAATTCATTTTTTTCACATCTCTGATGGTACACTGCAGATAGTATAAAAATTTTGACAGGTAGTATCAGAACGTGTGTTGTTCTCTAGAATCGTCTATGTGACCACAATATTCAATTAAAACAATGAAATAATGCTTTAAAAAGTTTTCTAATATGATATAAACATCAACAATATTGTGTATGTTGTTTATTATGAAAAGCGGCTTAAATCTTTTAGGAGATAAAGGATTTTAAGAAACGTATACTAAAAATTGAAAATTGATATGTTAAAATTATAAAAAATAGTGAAGATATTTAAAGTAATAATTTATTTATTCTTCTACAATTACTAGAGATTTGTTTCATGTTAATTCTTATAAGAAGAATAGATATCAAAGAAAAGAATTATTTATATAGGTTTATAATGATTTCCATCAGAAAATGGAAAATTGCTTAACTTTATCGGAATTCATAAATTATTACTTACAAGCATTTACAGTTACACAACTTATATTTCATATAAATTCCTGTAGAATCAAGTATCAAAAACAAAAACAAAAAGCAGAAAGCTTTCTATTGGTAAAAACCAACTAGCTTTATATCTAAAATAATGAAATAAAAATACTAGAAAAGTTTTATTGAAACTTTTACCACTTCTAAAATAAATTGTCTACCCGGGAGCAATAGCAATGATATCATATATTTATTTTCAATTTAGTCTTTTAGTTATAAAGATCACATATACTAAGTTTTTATCTTACAATCATGTTTGATATTATGGAAGAGGATATTAAGGATGCTTTGTAAATAGTATAATCGGCTTATTTTAATAGTTCTTGAATGTTCTGATAAAAATTCTGTTTAGCGTATATGATGTACAGTAAACCCCCTATACGCGGGTTCCTATAACGGAGATTCCTATAACGCGGCGAAAAAATTGCGACAATATTCGTATATAGACGCTAAAAAGGACGCGTAAAACGCGGTAAAACGTCATCGCCAACTCGTCATCGCGGATGAGCAGCCGAACTACTTTCCGCCATCCAGCGCCACGCTACGGAGAGTTTAGGCGGGTAAATTGAGTTTACTATCGTCTTACAGTATTATATATAAATTAGGTACCGTACATATAATTATATATTAATTATATATAAATTAGGTACTGTATATATAATTATATTTTAACTTTATTTATTTTAACTTTATTATAATTATATATATACTTTCCGCCGTCCAGCGCCACGCTACGGAGAGTTTAGGCGAGTAAGTTGAGCTTACTATCGTCTGTACAGTATGTAAATTAGGTACCGTAAGTCTAATACAGCACTGAAATTTTATACATTTCTTGTGAAAGAAACATTTCTTATTCAACGGCCATAAAAATTATTTATATTAATGATGTCTCCAAAGTTCAACGAAGTTTTCGCAGAAAAATAACTTATCAGAAATCGCGGCCGCCGTTTGGTGCGCTGCTCCGCGACGAAAACAAGCTTAAGCAATGGCGACGTCGAACGGTGCACACTCGGTAAGTAATCCTACAATTTTTTGTTTATAGCATAGTTTATACGGATTATTCCCAAAAAATTATACGTGTTTTGGAAATGTTGAGTCGAATTAGTCTAGAATCGATTAATTTTATGGAAGAAAACCTTTCAAACAGCCGTAGTCCCTAAACTTCACACGTGTCGGGCTGCGATTGACTCGTGTATTTAAGGATTCCTACAACGCGAAATTCGTATAACGAGGAACGTATCTACGCGTTATAGGGGGGTCTACTGTACTGTACTGTACAGTGCAAGCGTGTGTGATCGAAGCTAACTGAAATTTAATTTCAGAATTTAGAAAATAAAATGATATTAAATAGTATGTTTTACTTTTTCAGTGTATAAATTAATAAATAATAATATAAGATAGTAAATAACAAATAAATCTTAAAAGATTGGAATAAAAATATAAATTAAAATTTACAATACAGTCGACCCCTCCATAACACGGTAGATACGTTCCGTTCGTTATGGAATTGCTGTTCTACGAGTCCTTAATTAAATACATGAGGCAATCACAGCACGGCACGTATGCAGTTTACAGACTACGGCTGTTTGAAAGGTTTTCTTCCATAAAATTAATCGATTCTAGACTAATTCGACTTAACATTTCCAAAACACGTATAATTTTTTGGACCATATAAACCATGCTATAAACAAAAAGTTGTAGGATTACTTACCAAGTGTGAACGGTTCGACGACGCCATTGCTTAAGCTTGTTTTCGTAGTGGAGATTGTCATCGAATGGCGCTCGCGTGCTTCCTGATAAATTATTTTTCTGCGAAAACTTTGCTGAACTTTGGAGACATCATTAATATAAATATAATTTTTATGACGTTAAATAATAAATGGTGTTTAGTAGGTCCGCTGCTCGTTTAAACTCAATGGTTTGTGCAATATCCGCTATTGGTCTAGATTCGACCAATCCCGTCGCGACGCGAGTCGGCGATGACGTTTACTAAATTATACGAGTTTTTTAGCGTGTTTATACGAATACGGTCGCAATTTTTTGCCGTCATATAAGAATCCGAACTATATGAACCCGATTTATAGAGGGGTCTACTATATATGCTAAAGAAAAGAAAGTTTAGTTAACTGGCTACTATAAAAGACCACACTCCACATACACTACAAACTCTATCTCCTACACCTCTCTTTCTCCGATTCTCAACACTGTAGCTCTCTACGATTTCCGTACAGAAAATATTATAGTTCCTGTTTAATTTATTGAAAATTTCAAAATTTTATTACTTAATATAACTGAACTAATTATATATAATCAATTCAACAATATTATGTAATAAATTTAATTCTGAAAATTTCAATAAGTTAAAGATAAAAAATTATAATGTATTAATTATTAATACATTATATTTTTTCAATAAATTGTATTCATGTTCTTGCACTCGTAATTTTTTTTATTTTTATGTAAAAAACACTGTTTATTTCTATTTTATTGTCAGAACTCGAGGAGGGACTTATAAAACCTTTGGAAGCAAGGACAAATGTCCTGTTTGTCAGCTCCTGTCGGCGGTCGAACTGTTAATACATATAAACAATCTTCTCATCTAAATTTTTCATGTGATTAATTAATTAAATAGAAAGTTTGTATGATCATCATGAAAAAAGACAAAATTCTTCAGTCCGGCATTGAGGAAGCCAGTAGTTAGAGAAGTAACAAAAAAAAAAAAAAAAAAAAAACAAAAAAAAAAAAAAAAAAAAGAAAAA
>NW_019387111.1:6228-9471 GCF_000671375.1 Centruroides sculpturatus | reverse complement strand
TCACACAGATTAATATGTACCCCTAAGTCTCTGGAACGGAATACATGCACCAGTGAACCTACAACTACACGATTTATATTTTAAAAATATTTAAATTCACTTAGCATTCAAAACTTGCGAATTTTGAAAAAAAAAAACAAATTTGCTGATTAAATACGGACAACCGTTTAACTGAAGTAAAACGGGTTTTCCCCTTGCTACGGATGTCTGTCTAGTTCAGTTCAGCCACATTCCGCTACAGTTCGCCTTTATTATCAGTTCGAAATGGGGTGGTTCCATAATACCCGCAGTGTTCCATAATACCACCTTCTCCTCTATGTTATATTCTTTGCAAATAAAATTTGAATTCAATTAAGTTTGTTTTAATTTAATTTAAATCAAACGTTTAGCTTAAATATACGAATATATTCATTTTGTACAATGTGGGCATATGGACATCCTGGACCTATTAATATATAAACAATATACCAGGTGAAAGTAAGTGTATTAATATTAGGTACCTGCATATTATTAAGTTCTTTCCCCTGCATGGAGCATTATACTCTATTTAACGTGGAATAATCAGCAAAAGGATAAATCTTCTATTTCATTCTTCAATTATAAAAATGATAAAATGTGATGAGTGCATTATCAATGCCAGTGCGTAGATATAACTTTATTTATGAGGCATACGAATATCTTAATATTTTGGTTTTTCTACATCCCACACTACGAGTTTGGTAGCCGCATGTCTAAAACCATCTTGTATTTAGCTGTTTTATTTTATGCACTCTGTTTTGGTGATGACGGGCAACACTTGTTTGTTAAAGATGGGCGTACAAGATGGGGTATGTCCGTCTTGTCTACATATAATACACACATATAGAAATCCATTGTAGCCGAAATTTCAGACTTTTTCCATGCGTTAATACAAATTCTAGGTTACATTACTTTCAAATCTATGTCTCATCCTGGAGCATATAAACACACTTCAAACAAAAGAAAACACATAAGATACACAATCATGAAGGAGAAAATAAAATACACGAATTATACCAAAAGAAACAATTTGTTGAAGTTATCGTTAAAGTCAATTAAGTCACACGCATATTTTCCCGTCAAACAGCTTATCATCCTGTCCGTTACATGGATAAAATAGGCATTCCGATGTCCATATATTTGGACAAGATGAGTGAAAGTGTCTTAAACCTTCTATTTCTTTCACCCGAGACATGCTATTCGGAGTTAATGGTACTTATGTGTATTGAAGTTCACTTAACACTGTTCACTGCAATAAAGTTTTCACATGTGTCATCACTCGTTTAGAAGTAATTGTCATGTTTTCTTAATAGACCATGTTGTTCGGAATGACCCTATATTTATTTTTCTTTCTAAATTCTCATCTCTACGTTTATTTTAGTCGAACATAAACTTTACGACTTTTATTCTGTTTGTGTTATTTGACAGTAATATATAAGAAGATTTTTTTTGACATAATGTATTGATTTTTTCTTGTTTCGGAAGTTTTGAAATAAAAATAAAATAATAAATGTAGTCGACATCCTAAGGCAATGAGAAAAATAATCGTATTTTTTAGAACTACTAAAATATTGTTTTTTCTTAATTTTTCAGTCGGTTTTATTAAAGCTTCTTTTCATAATCTTTAATAAACAAAGAAATTAGTATTTTTAATAAAATTTTCTAACTCGCATTTTTTAAAATAAAATATTCAATTTTTATTAAAAATACATAAAATATAAAAATTTATATATACAATATACATATTTGTTAAATACAAATTAGCGGAATTTAACACAGTAATTTTGTGATATTTAATGCATGGAAATAAATATAATAATAATTGTCGCATCTTTAATTTACTAACAATTGATTTTATTTGTATAACTTCTTTTAATATTTTAAAAATTAATTTTCTTTACAAATAACATCTATCTATACATAATAATCAATGAAATTAATATTGCAAAAAAGTCTTTCTATTAAATATCATTTTTCGATACTTTACTTTTAAAAATTATAGTCTACGTAAGTAGTTCTTCATTTGTGTTTTTATTCTTTAACTTTTAAAGATGTACTCTCACATACCTCATGAAAAATTCGTTAAATTATTTTATTTAAGAGAAATAAAATTGACTATTTTTTCACGTGTATTTTAGCCTAAGTATAGCTTGTCATTAAGAATAAAAATTATCTATGTCTATTCATCAGTATAAAATATTTATGTTTAGATTAGGAATTTATAAGAGAAAAATTACATAATTTTGATATTAGTACATTTTAAGAAATCTAAACTTAAAAATCTAAATCTTAAATCTAATCTTAAATTTCATTGAAAACTAGTTTTTAAACTGGGTTTTCAATGAAAAATGTGAAGAAAATTGACAATGTTCCAAGAAGGTTAGAAAAATGTTTTATTTTAAATGACATATTATTGCAATCATAGACTGAAAACACAAAAATTCATTTATCAGTTTATAAAAATAACTCAATAAATGGCACGAAATTTGCATTGAGAAATAGAAAATTGGCGTGAAAGTACGAGTAATAATGGATTTTAAAGCTGTAGAAAAGTAAAAAATGACAGTTTTTCAAGAAATGTTTTATCATTAAATCTTGATTAGTAACAAAAATACAGTTATATATTTCCTAAGCATCTCCAATTCCAAATTTTGCATCCCTATAAAAGGTATGTTACCAGGGGCGTGCTGTGACATTTGATGATAGGGAAGCTGTGTTTTTGTAACAAGCCGACTTCCAGGGGCAATCAGTCAGTGATGGTCTAGGGCCTATTCGTATTCGTTTGTTCGATAAGCCAGTAAAAACCGTAGACTTCTCTAAATGTATTTTTAATTAATAGATTATCTAACGCAGTTAATAAATAAGCAAGCTCAATATAATTAACTCTGTTATATTAGATTTAATAGATTCTCTACTCCCTCTAAATGCCAATTCTCGCTTCGATAACATCTACTAATTAAAATATAATATATCTATTAGCCGTAACTATCTCGTTATAATTTTCAATATTTATTTTATATTGTGTACTAATGTTAAATTCTATTCTATTTTGATTTCCAAATTGCTTCAATTTTTTACGAAAGAATCGATGGAGATTTAGGATTTTCGTGTCTTTTTCCAGCTTTACTAAAATTATTTAAATCGTCAAAGCCAATCTCATTCCACACACTAATTTTATTTGAAAATAGTAGGCAAGGCCAACAAAACAAATTTTGCATTTTTATG
>NW_019387111.1:0-4076 GCF_000671375.1 Centruroides sculpturatus | reverse complement strand
GTGCATGCTTGCCAAATCCCGAGGGTGCCGATACCGGTTAATGTCTCTTTTGTCTCATCACTAGTATATCTCAAAGGACGCGACAGGGTTGTTGTAAATTTTAAACGTTTCTCATCATAGCTGTAAAAATCTAAATACGTTAAACTTAATAGATTGTCCGTCTTTTGTTTTCTAACTAATTCGTTTTAGGTCCATGTGTTGTCCACGGAAATTTCCAAAATTTACAACTTTTCGGTCACTCTCGTTTAACTGGAAAAGTTTCTGTCTTTATTACATCTAATATTTCGAAGAAATCAGTCCCACTGTACTCGGCTATAGATTGGTTCGGTTAAGCTTTTGTTTAAGTAATATTTCGGCTATTTCGTCGGGGTTTTGTTTATGTCCCCAATTCCCTAATCGCTTAATTATTTAACTACTTCTTAAGTAGAAATAAGTCGAAACCGGTTACTTTGTACTTGAATATTTGTAGTCTCGGGAAAAAAGTGGAAAGACAAATTTTTATGACAATCGGATACATAAATCGTAAATGTAATAAAAATAAATTCTAGAGCTTTTTCTGTACTTCGTACATCTCTCTCATTCATTAAATTTAGTTGTAAACGATGCTGTCGAAGTAACAGTTAATTTTTTAACATTGTACAAGAATTCTACACGTTTTTTCTACATCCCCTTAGAGATTGGATATACGAAATCGTAATATCACTGGTTTAACATTGAAATCCATAAGTAATATAAGATGAAAGCGGAATAAAAGCAAAATAAATATATCAAATATTTTAATGGATTTTTTAAACTCCTGTCAACTATACGGAATTATCATAAAAACATATCAGTAAATTCTTATCGGTTGAGTTAAGTTATAAATCTACTCGTGATTCACGTAATCGGGCGAGGGCGGCCAAATATCTAGCAGGCAGGCGGCTAACAGCCCAGAACCGGTACTGGATAGAATTGGATACGGTATACGTGTAGCAACCCAAGGTCCTAGGCTTCAACCGGCTAAACCGGTGAGGTTGGTGCTCTGTAAAGTGCATGCGCAAATCTGGCATTTTGGTTACTGACGATACAGCACTTCCACTCCGCTACTAATATTCTAATATACAATAGCAATCTTATCTTTTTTTCACGTGTAGTTTAGAAATTTGTAATAAGATACATAATGCGGTTATAATAAAATATTGTGCGATTATTTTCGTATAATTAAAATTAATAAGTATTTATTTTTAGAAAATACAAGGGAAGCGGCGCATCCACCGCTTCTAATGACGGCACGCCACTGCTGAATAATACATTAAAGATGCTATCACAACTGTTTAATTCAGTGTTTCTCAACCTCTACCGAATCGTCGTCTCCTTCAACGTAGTATCGCCCCCTTCAATAAAACCGTTACGTAGTATCGCCCCCTTCATTTCAAAATTCCGATGCCGAGGGCCAAGGCTAACGCCAAATTCGTACTGCATTGAATAGACTAGTGACTAGTATAATGTTATTTGTTTAATTATTGTACGATATAACGAATAAAATATCTAATTATTTTTAATATAATGTTTTACTATATCGCCCAGAAAATTATTTTTCGCCCCCAAAATATAAATTGTTACTAATCGCCCTCTGAACATTGAAAAACGCCCACATGGGGGCGATATCGCCCCCGTTGAGAAACACTAGTTTAATTAATGACAGTGTGGTATCATCTCTTTAATGACTTGATAGTGATAGTTTGCATTCTCCACCAAATTGAATTCTTAGACGTCTAATTTTCTTGCGTTGAGTGATCATTTTTCTGAGAGCTTATGGAATCGATGGTCTACGGTGAAGTGCAACGCAGCATTGCTGTTATTTTTTTAACGCAGCTTTACAAAGTACACGTTCAAGATGATAGTCATGGTAACTAATAAGAATAACATTCAATATTTGTGACCACTTTTGTAACTATAACGTGTATGCTTATCCAAAGAATACTTACTGCCTTTTTAGTTTGCAGAGCCAGCAGTGCATCAGTCGTAAATTTTGGTATTAATTTTTTTTACTAGAATATCTTCCATATGTCCTGAAATGTCACGACACTAGACTTGACTGTATTTGAATTGCTAAATATCTCTCTAGACAACATAGAACATATATATATTAATTAATATAACTCGGTATATTTAAAACATTTTTATGAATATTCGTCCATTCTATAGCGATGGGGAATACAGTGGGTGATCGGTTAACGAACATAATCCATTCAAAGACTGTTCGTTTCGTTATCTGAATTGTTTGCTAACCGATTATCAATTTACCATAGAATTTTATGGGAATTTGATTAATCCGTTCTGGACGCTCCCCCCAAAAAAAAAAAATTATATACTTTCTTACTAAGTTTATTTATGTGTAATAATAAAATTACATATATACACAGTCTTGCATTTTTATTACTCATGTTTTTCCCATTTGTAGTTGTTAATGCCGACATCTGTTATTAAAGATCCTTTGAAGAAGTGGGAGGATGTCAGAACAACTGTCTTAGAATGGCATCCAAACCGGGTTGAGGTTAATAGGCTTAGGGATCTCTACAATTACAATGCTATTAATTACTGTACTTCTGAAAAATTCTGAAGAAAAGGGAAAAGCAATCGACTTTAGACAGATTCTTTAATCCTCTTTTTCAAAATAAAACATATCTGGCCAAGTTTCTTGGTGTTCTTCATTCAAGAGTTCTTGGCGTTCTTCTGTCGTTAGATCAGTTTCAGGTTCCATTATGCTCTTCAATGTTCTTTATTTCTCAGATGTAAATTTTGTTACTCCTTTAGCTGCATGAGTCTTCTTGATTATACTGTATCTTTCTTAGATAAGATTAAACTGCGGCCTACTGTAAACCTGTTCAAGCCATACTACCCAGCAACATCAGACATATTCTGCCCACCCTCTACTTTAGCTATTATACACTCACCTTTCGAAAATAAAAACCGATGCAAAACTTAACGAGCCCATTCGACAGTCTCGCAAATACTATAAAAGAATTGTTTCTGTCAGAAGAATAAAAGGCTAAAATTACAAGGGTGAGTTTCAAAGTTAGGAGGAATACTATCCGATCAGTATATAGCGGGTTGTGCGTCGATGTCGACGTCTCCCATGTTCCGAAAAGTTTCAAATTGTTGCTTAAAGACAAGGGAAGACCAATCGGTATTCGTTATTTTATATCGCTTCTTCTTGTGTTTATTCCGTGAGATGTTCGTTGTCCGAACATAAAAATCTTTCGGGAAAGTGCTCGTTATCCGATTTGTTCACAGTCTGAACTTTTCGTTAACCGATCACCCACTGTATATCAAATATTTATAAATACTGAATAAATTATTTTACAGAATTTTAAAAAAGAAAGCATTCACTTATGCTGTTTGTACTGTATATTTCGATCTGAGTCGTGCATTCCACTCAGTAATCTATTGCATTTTAGAATTATTACATTGTTTTAATTTTTTGCATAATTAATTGCTTTTACTATAAATATTACAAATTATAATGAATATTTTGACAATTTTAAAATAATTGTCTGCTTCTAATATCTTAAAATATATTTTACATTATTTTAGTTGATATTTCTCCTATTCACTGTTTAAATGTTTAATCTGTTGTGCGAGTAGCGACATACTTTAACTATTAAAACGAGCCTTTGTTATTACAATCCATCAATGAATTCTCTTTGTTGTGTTTTCACCGTAATATCCCAATTAATTCTATGAAAACTTATTTTTTCTGATTCTCTTTGTTGTGAAACCTGACTCTTTCTGTGTAACATATCTGACAAAATTCAATATTAATCATGTTTCTCATATTGATTATTTAGGTGTAATATTTCATAATAAGTTAACTTTCAATCTTCGTTTTGACAAAATAATTAAATTTCTGTTTATTCGTCAACATTCGTCAAGTGGTGACAATGCAATTTCAATTCATATGGATGTAATCTACGAATATTATCCTTGAAATCACTTACAGATTATTATTGTTTGTCAGTCTACTCTGCCATTTTTGATATTGAAAACTTTATATACGTAATTTTTAATAATCTTTTTAAATATGTCTTCTGTTT
>NW_019387110.1:18234-18716 GCF_000671375.1 Centruroides sculpturatus | reverse complement strand
AGATATTTTATTTGTTATATCGTACAATAATTAAACAAATAACATTATACTAGTTACTAGTCTGTTCAATGCAGTACGAATTTGGCGTTAGCCTTGGCCCTCGGCATCAGAATTTTGAAGTGAAGGGGCAATACTATGTTGAAGGGGGCGACGATTAGTTAGAGGTTGAGAAACACTGGTTTAGACTAAAAGATTGTTTTTAATAATTTCATCACAAATTACATTTACTAATTTTTTCATACATATGATTTCAAAATAGAGAGATTGAGGCAGACGTTTAAAATGTGTAAACGTGTAGGACGAACGTTCGGTGCCGCTTTCCCGTAAACCTAGAAGTTTGACGATGGTGTTTGGAATGTCGAGCGTGATTCCACCGACTATCCAAACACCATTGTCAAACTTTTAGGCTTACGGGAAAGCGGCGCCGAACGTCACACGTACACGTTTACACGTTTAAAACGTGCGCCTCAACCTCTCTATTA
>NW_019387110.1:15091-17221 GCF_000671375.1 Centruroides sculpturatus | reverse complement strand
AATATAATAATATATATATTTACCAGCATTGTGTTTCTCTTTAAAACACATTAATTTTAGCTTACCTGAGTTAGAAAGAAAGTCACATTCTTTTTCAATAATATCTTGCCAAGATGCTCCTGTTAAAATTAAATAACAATCATGAAAAACCTTTTTAAAGCAATTTTTATATACAAAGTGAATTACAATCTTAAATATAATAAATTCTGTGATTAAAAAATAATGTTATGAATTCATTTTAAGACAAATGTAAAATTTGACTTAAGTATTCCATATCTTATATATATATATATATACAGTATTCTATATTTAATTAAATAATATTTAAAATAATAGAAATCAAACTCAATAGAAGGAAGGAAGTAGAGATCCTTTCTGATTGATTTCTGACACTGGTCAAAGTGACTTTTTTATCTTTCTATTTAAAATTTACTTTGATTTCTTTTTTGTTTTCTGATTTTTGTTTTATTTTGTTTTTAAAATTATGTATTATTATTAATTTTAATAATCAATAACTTAAATTTTAGTAAACAAACTAGTATTTACTACTAGTAAATCATGATCTTAATCTTCACATATAATAATCATAAAAATAATCATCTTTAAAAAGATTAAACAATGATCAATGCTTGATACAGTTTGTAAATAATCCTACTGGCATACTGCAGAATTAGTTACAAAAACTACTCAGTTACTTATGACCAATGAACAGGCTTACTGCATACCCAGCTTAATTAATTAACTTATCCAAAATGTATTTCAGCCTTACTGGCCCTTATCAATTGAATGACATACAAAAGAGTCTATGGTGACAATTACCAACATTGCAATGTTCTTCTGTCCATTAGAGACAGAAGAATAGAAAATTACTATATGTTTAACTTAACTTATCGATTTGTAAATTGTTTTTAACGATTAATAAACTTAATATTAACTAAAAATACTTACATTTAACAAGCACACTCAGATGAAAAAAAATATGCACGTGCACAAGGCAAGGCCAGAGAAATAGTTTTGGCTCCACCCCCTTTCAATAAACCAATCAAAACGCTTAGCCATTCCCATGCGTTGGCTATGAATGTGTATGTTTCAGTTTGCTTTAGATGAGCTCGTGGTAAAAATAATATTTGATTTATATTTTTTCTCTGAAAGTGGTATGTAAATTAATGCTTTAGTTATTCTAAAACACTTAAAAATGAAATATTTTTTGTTTATAATGTCGTGTAGGTGTGTGTTCCTGGATGTGAAGGTAACTACACCTTCACATCACCACACTTACACCTACAATACCAAAGCAAAAGTGTGTTTTAATTTCCAAAAGAAGTGGAAACTTTTAAGATCAGTTTAGTTGGTCTTCTGCAGAACATGAACAACTGTAAAATGTTGAATTAATGAAACTCGCATACAAATCCTGGCAATGCATGAACATTTGCTCGACTGCAAAGTACTCACAGGGTCAAGTAGTGGACAGTGCTTTTTGATTCATTGCATCAAATTCATTCTATCAGAGATTATTATTCCTTTCAAGATATGTTGCTATCAATTCTAGTAACTCCTGCATTTGTCATAACTACCAACAGGTTTTTCTCTTTGCCTTGTCGCAATGAACCTTTTTTATCTTGTCTTTATTCATGAAAACATTAACCATTCCCATATGTTAATAAGCCAAAGGACCACGAATTCTTCATGGTCCTTTGGCTTAAGGATATTCAGCAAGAGGCCAAGTAGTTAAATGGATTTGAGTTTATGGTTTTATCACCACTTATACAAATAAATTTTGCAATCCATTTTTGTAGTTGAAGTTGGGAGCATGAATATATTTCACTCACTTGTCAGTCTAGACTACAAGTAATTTTTTATAGACATTACGTTCCATATAACAACATGCATCAACTTAATTTGATTATTAATGCAAACGAACTGCCAGATTATTAATCGGGCTATAACTCGGAAAGCAAAGATTTGAGGAAATCCGGGTAGTGTAATTGGCAGTGCACCTGCATGGTGAGCAGGGGTTGCAAGTTTGAGTCCTGTTCCAAATTGATCTTTTCTTCTAGAATATTCTAACATTTAAATTAAAAATTAAATTTATTTCTATTTATTAAATGGATCATTAATGGCGGTGTAACC
>NW_019387110.1:0-11473 GCF_000671375.1 Centruroides sculpturatus | reverse complement strand
GACAGCACTTTGCATTTCGGACATTTTCCAACAAACTGAAATGAATTTTCTTTGTTGCTAGACTAATTTATTAACACCTGCACCTAATTTCGAGGGTGGTAAAAGTGTCCGGGATGGGTTCGAACGAGAGTTTAGACTAATTCATTATATTAGGAGGTGGAAACGTTGTTGAGATGGGTTCTTACAATAGTTTAGACCAGATATATTCGCGAAAGTGGTCGCTTATTACAGGTGTTGTATGTTGTTTCGGACCAAAAATCGATGCCCGCGGTCGCGTTACACAGGTGGTCGTTTAATACAGGTAACTTATACGAAGACTCTATGGATAAACTATTCCGTGCCAGAAATTTTTGCCCGTTTTGGCAGATGCCCGTCGAATGCAGGTGGTCGCCTAAGCAGTTTTCACTGTACATCGTTCTTCGTTTCAATTCGTTGAATCTTCGGGCGTAATTGTTTCTGTTGCTAGTTCTTAAGTTCAACAAAACAGATTAACGTATTCCAGGGTATTATTTTGCATATGGATATCGTTACTGAGTTATGGATTACTTTTTTTAATTCTAAACGTAAATAAAAGAATTAAAAACATATTATACTACCATGTATAATGCGCATCTTTATTTTTCTTCACAAATTTTGCAAAAATGTGCGCATTATACACAGCAAATATATTATGTATATACTAGAAAACAAACTACTGTAGTCTTATCAGTGTTTAAATAAGAACATATTTATAAATAAATAAGTAAATATATATGCATATAACAGTTTTTATAATAATTCATAAAATATCATTGTAAATATTTGCATTCAATATAGTAATATGCAAATTCTCTCCTAGCTATCTCAGGTCCACTGTAACGTCACTGGATGAGTGCAACAACAGACTTTGTTTCTAGATTGTGCTAAGATGGGATTTTCCATGAGTTTGACCAACAAAATAAATTTCATGTTCAATTCAATGAAATGAATTAAATCAACATTTTTTGTGTGAAATTTTTATTTACCTTGCCAGTGAATTATATTCAACGTTCTAAATAAAAAAAATTTTCAATTCAGATTTTATCTATGTTATTTTTTATTTAATCAGTTTTTAAGTGATCGATGTAAAATATTCTATTAAATTTAATTGTTTTTAAGATTAATACAAATAAGATATTGGTTATCGCGAATATATTGCCTGTTTTACATCTTCTGTATATACTGTATCTTGTTTTCGATCTATTCAATGTTAACAAAGGCACAAAAAGACACTTCAATTTCTTATAAAAAAATATTTACTTTATCAATCTATTTATTTGATAAATTGAATATCGTTAAGGTCAGAGTTATTTAATTAAACATACTTATATTACGCTTACAGAATATTACGAAATATTAAGCAGGCATCATGAAAACGTGAGTACATGTGAGCAGCGGTCGGATTTCCGAGCGGTCAAGGTGGCAGCCTACCTCTCTGGGAGACCCGGATTCGAATCCGAACGGGTCGTAAAATCCCCAGGAATTTTTCGGGGGTGGTCCGTTCGGATATGTCGGGCCCCGTCCCTCACCACCCGGCAGCCCCATTGTGGGCCTGGCCGAACCCATAATGGGCTTGCAAAAAGAGGCTCTCTTAGTGCCCACAGGGCGGAAAGAGTTAAAAAAAAATGTTGTGAACAATTCTTTTCGTGCATGAAAAACATCAAAACTGCTGAAAGAAATAGATTAAATGATTCCCATTTAATTAACATTCTTAGAATTAATACTAGTACCATAAAAACATATGTTGACAATACAGTATTATAATGTCAAAAATCGGATTGAATTTATTTTTATTTTGTGTGAGTATAATTTCTTTTATTACTGTCAATAATACAGTATTTTTGTAATAATATATACTGTATTTGTTATTAGAATTTTATATTCACATTTTTAACTTTTTAAAAGCGTATATTTATATGAAGTACCTTTGTGGCCCGCTGAATACCGTATACCTAAATTTCTAATTTGGCCCATTAGGAAAAAAGGTTGGACAACCTTGGACTATGCAGTTTTCAAATTATTGTAATTTTTATGGTATGATTATTATTTTCCTTTTTAAAATTTGTTATTTTTGAGAATCCATTAAAAACTTAATGTTCTTTAAATCTATACTAATATTATAAAGAGGTAATGTTTGTATGTATGTTAGTTTGTATGCAGCAGGTAATCTCCGAAACTACTCATCCGATTTCAAAAATTCTTTCACCAATATTTAGAATGGAACTTCAGGGTGGACATAGGGTGTATATTANACAAATCCTGGCAATGCATGAACATTTGCTCGACTGCAAAGTACTCACAGGGTCAAGTAGTGGACAGTGCTTTTTGATTCATTGCATCAAATTCATTCTATCAGAGATTATTATTCCTTTCAAGATATGTTGCTATCAATTCTAGTAACTCCTGCATTTGTCATAACTACCAACAGGTTTTTCTCTTTGCCTTGTCGCAATGAACCTTTTTTATCTTGTCTTTATTCATGAAAACATTAACCATTCCCATATGTTAATAAGCCAAAGGACCACGAATTCTTCATGGTCCTTTGGCTTAAGGATATTCAGCAAGAGGCCAAGTAGTTAAATGGATTTGAGTTTATGGTTTTATCACCACTTATACAAATAAATTTTGCAATCCATTTTTGTAGTTGAAGTTGGGAGCATGAATATATTTCACTCACTTGTCAGTCTAGACTACAAGTAATTTTTTATAGACATTACGTTCCATATAACAACATGCATCAACTTAATTTGATTATTAATGCAAACGAACTGCCAGATTATTAATCGGGCTATAACTCGGAAAGCAAAGATTTGAGGAAATCCGGGTAGTGTAATTGGCAGTGCACCTGCATGGTGAGCAGGGGTTGCAGGTTTGAGTCCTGTTCCAAGTTGATCTTTTCTTTTAGAGTATTCTAAAATTTAAATTAAAAATTAAATTTATTTCTATTTATTAAATGGATCATTAATGGCGGTGTAACCACCTACCTATAGACAAATTGTTTAACATCTAATCATTAACTTTGCTATAACCCGATTAATAATTCAGTAGATCATTGGAATTAAATTCAAATATTTAATTCTAAATTAACTTTNACAAGTACTTCATATTTAAACTAATTCAAAATTTATCAATAAAATTTATTAACAAAATCTTAAAATTAAATATTTATAATTATTACTATTAAAATCATGATTTAGAATTTTAATAATTTTAGAATTCTCAGAATTACTTAAAGAATATGACTGAGAATACCAGCCTGTACAAGTTTGTGAAAAAAGAGAGTCTGTGGATAAATATAGGATTAAAAAATTATATTCATTATTACTTTCTAATTCTAAAATTAAATAGACTATATATAATTTTTTTAAACTGATCTTCTAATAAACATTCTTACAATATTAAATTTTATAAGGTGCTTTTGCTGTATTTATCATCATTTTAACTGAAGGTCATCTTGACAAAATTTTTGACTATTACCGAAATATGATGGCCTCACATTATAAACAACATTTTATCTCGTTTAATGCCGTCGACTTTAAACATATTTTTTCTTTTTATCTTGTTTAAAATTGTTGATAGATGTATTTAAAAAAAAGTTTTAATATTTGGATGAACTTTATTTTATGAAATTTGTATATTTAATTACAAATTTTAAATAAGTATTTATAAATTTTTATTTCGAGTTTTATTTGTTTAAAGTATTTTAAATTGAAATTATTGATGAGAAATAGAGACGTGAAGTCAAAATTTTATTATCATTATAAAAGCCTTTTAATATTAAATCAAATGATTCTTTAGAAAAAGAACATGAAACGACTTTTAATTTTATATTGAATATTTTAAGTTAAAAATTTGATATTTTTATAAACACTTAATATGTAGTTTTAATATTTTCTCCCTAATATGTAAACTAAGATAAAATATTTACTCATCAGTTATGGTGCAATTAATTTTTGTAATGCACAATTAACTTAGTTAAAATTAGTTTTTTTCATTAATTTAACAGATGATTATCATCTTAAAAATATAAATATACTGTGGGTAATAAGGCAAGAAATTGTTTTATAACAATATATATATACTATACATGTTTAAAGTGTAGGATATATAATGGGATAGGCCTAAAAGTTTTGCGAGATCCCTAACACATCACTGAATATGATAGCAATTTTACAAGAATGTTGTATTGCTGGAATGCGTATGTAATGAATTTTTGTACAGATTTAAGATCAATTGATTCATATTGATGTATTAAAATTAAAAAGGCTACATTCAGTGAACATCTAAATAGTCACAAATGTAATTACAATTCAGCTAGTTTTATGTAAATAAATCTGAATTTTGAAAATTTTTATTAAGTAACATATACAAGAAAAAATTAGGCTCCTAACTCTTTTTTTTTTTCTGTGCCAATCATGAGTTTAGCCAGGCCCACAATGAAGGTGAGATTTATAAAATAACTCCATTTTGTAAATGAATATTGGAAGCCAACGAGAAAAACATAACTTGGAGGCAAAAAACATTCTTCTGGTATAGAATATTCTAATTCTTATTTTATGATGATATTTATTTAAATTCATGTTTTATTTTATTAATATTTATTGGAAACGAAAACTATTTCATATTTTTTCACACGTTAAAAAACATTAAAAATTATTAAAATTTAACTTTTATTCAAATTGTATTGTTCTCTCAGGTTTTATATATCTTTTTAACATTAAATTTATTATTTATTTAAAATATTGTAATTTTTAATGAGATTAAACTTAGCTATTTTTTTTATTAAAAATTCACTATTAAAAAGTTAATACAACATACATATAGACACACACCGGTGTATGTGTGAAGCAAATAACTTAAAGTGGTCATAATTAAAAAGTAATTGTTCAGAACTGTTGAACAAATATCAACCAAATTTGATGTCTATACTCTCCTAAGTATGCGTTTTCTATTTTCGGGAAAGAGGTTTAATTCAAAATTCAGCCAGTAGGTTGAAATTTGGCGTTGTTGTTCTCTTAATATGCGCATTACATGTATTTTCTAATGACTTTTGAATATAAAAGAAGTAAGTTCTTCACTATTATTTGATAGGTGGACGATCAGTCAAAGTGAGTTGTATTATTCACTTTGCCTGATCCTGTTGTTTTTCATAGTTTTTATGAAATTCTGTCGAATTGTTATGTTATTGTTGGATTTCAGTATAAATAATTTTTTCTTTTTCTTATTTTGTAATCGCCGTGTGGGGAGTTTTGAGAACTATCCTGGAAGGCGCGAAGTTTGTTTTTGGGGCCATCCATTTTGCTGTGTTGGGTAATGCTTGGACCTGTTTTGTTAATATCTTTCTGTATGTACTGTACTGTACCGTCTTTAACAAGACAATAGATTTTATTAAACTGTATCGGTAAATTATAAAGTGGTCTAGAAATCTTTATGTCCATGACAGTTATACTAATAACAATTTATATTTATTTCTACATTGAAATATGAGCAAATATAGATTATTGTCCTTATATTGATACAATTTCTACATGCAAAATTTTATTTAGTGATGATGCTAGAATTTGATGTTTATTTCTTTTCGTTTTATCAATGCATATTTCCTAGTCTATAAACTTACCATTTTATATTAAAATACAAAATGGCTACATTTTTGAGAATTCGTACTGATCTTAACATATCAACTGAATATGTATACAGTACAGATATATACTTTTCCTTATCTCTCCGACCTGTGAGTACTTCAGGGCCTTGTTTTAGTAAGTCAATTAAGAGGTCATACCCACTAGTGGCCAAGCCGTCTTCGTATGCTGAACACATGCAGTTCGGTTGTGGGTTCGCGCCTCGCTTGGACGGACTGGCCACGTGGAGTTTTCGGGTTTTCTCCACGTCTGTAACGCCAAGATAGGAGCCAGTTTCCCTTAAAAAAGTTCTCCCGGAAGGCATCACCCCTAGGCAGATCGCCCAAGTGTTTCGTTGCCATAACTTAACAAACAAACAATTATGGGTTCAGCTAGGCCCACAATGGAGAGGCGGGTGGTGAGGGACGAACAGCCAAAAAAATTCTTGGGTCCATATCGATTTCGGATACCCAGAACTATCACCCTTAGTCAGTGGCGCGTAATCCAATTGGTTGGGGCTCCAAACCAATTTTTTTTATAAGAAAGTATTTCCTTCAAAACTTATCCGGAGAAAAATGTCTGAAGTGAACACTGTATATGGGACCTCCTAATTCCAATTTGCCTGGACCTTGTGAAGCTATAATGCGCCATTGCCTTTAGTCGCTTGGCTATTCGCCTGTCAAATCTATAAGTTAGATTCAATTTTACATATTTTAAGTTGATATATTGAAGTAATTTCATATTGATTAATACAAAAGGGAGTCACGAATCCTGGTGTTACTCGATTTGGAATCCCCTAGTTGACTAAATACGATCTTGATGTTGACATTTGTTTTTTCAAAAAAATGTTGTGGATATTTTTCTAATATTCTAATAAGTCACTACTTCCAAAAATGTTGAAATAAACTGAAACTTTAATAAATTTTAACTTTTAACTCTACAATTTTGACGTTTAAACAAAATATCATTTGAAAAGAACTGCTGTTTGAATAAATACAAAGCAACATGGCAGCCGTTATAAGAAATTCTTATACGAAATACATGGAATTTCTGATCTTGCTATCGACTTCGACTGCATACTTGAAGTTGTTTTCCAATAATACCTGTTCTTCGGAAAGGTCAGAACTACAATTGGAATCGCTGTTGCTGTCCATATCTTCCCATCTGGACATCAGATGCTGTTTGGCACGGTAGGCTGCCAAATGAGCGTACATAACAGGGCACGGGATGGAAATGCTTCGAGTGCATCTGACGTAAGTGTGGCACAAATAATACGACAGGGTTTGCAATTCGTCGACCGTAAAATTGTTATCGTCCCACAACACCGTGTAAATGGGCGGGCCTGCTGGTGCCCTGGATGCCGGTGTGGCTACAGATGAAAAAATCGAACTGGTCGGGGTGGACAATGTCCGTATCCACGATGGTGCCCGGGGGGATATTCCGATGTTTTCCCACTCCGTCTTCCAAATTTTCTGGTATAAAACGAGTATGGTGTCGTTTGCCCACGACGACGAAAGTAATGGGTGGTTCGTATACTTCCGAAGGATTCATTTCTGTGCAGGCATCGCGCATTAGCATCAATTCTTTGTTCACCGCTTTAGAAAATTCACCTTCGCTCAATCCGTCTCTGTAGAATATAATTTTTTCGGGTCTTTGTCCTCCGGTGTTTCGATAGAACGAGATTAATAAGTCTTTCATCATCTCTTTCATGTTCTCGATGATCTCTATTCTGTTCTTTTTTCCGTTCTTCTGCACGCTGACAGTTGCGGCATATCTACTTGGATAATTGTCCAAACTTCCCACCAAAGCGGCAATCGATGATTTGATTTTATCATGTTGAGAAGGATGAGTACAATCGGCACCGATGATGATAACTGGTTTGTCGAAAATCTTGGGGTTGACTACCGGCGACAGGATGTTGTTAACTCCACCCAATTTGGCGTTGATTTTTTGGCACAAATTGCAGATTAATTGGGCGTTACACTTCTTGCCTGAAATATTCGCGTCTTTAACGCATTGGGTGATTAGTCCCATCCTTATTTCCGCTACTTCTTTAATTTCGGCGTAGACGCTTCCTCTTCCTCGAGATGGGAGGACGATCATGATCAACTGAATCCTGGGCCACGAAGATATTATGCTTTTGAAAAGTCTCTCTATGGAATCGTTGGCCGGGGAATATTCTCTTACGTAGCATGGTTTGTTAATAATCATGCCAAATTTCTTTCCTCCTTGGCAGATCATCCGAGCAAAATTTAACATGTCCGTTTCCTTGCAGACATTCCAGGACATGCTGACAAACGCCCACCACTCTACGTCGATGGAATGATAGAAATTCTTCTCTCTAAGATCCCAAGCGCCGTTCTTTGGGAGAATTTCTTCGAATTGGCCATACCTGACCACAGGTGGCATTAACACTCGTCCGTCTACACGCACCGGTTGACTGTTTATGGTGATGCCAAATTTCCGATTAAGTTCCTTGTTTTCTTCACAAGTCTGTTTAACAGCTTTCGTGATGTCATTAAATCGAACTTGCGGGGGTCTGGCAGTGTTTCGTATCATCTCTACCACTTGTTTATCGTCCATCTTCTTATTGCAGTGTTGACCCGGACAAACTTCGCAAACCTCGAGAGGGAAATAAGAGTATTTAGTTGTATTTCCCACACAAACGCAAGGAAGATGCGAGTATCGAAGTTCCCCGTATTGCATCTTGAAGTAATCAAGAACGGAGATCTGAAATGGCAAATTTTCTCGTTCCCAAGTGAAGTAGACGTATCTTGCAGGTTCGTCCGTGACGCTGTTAATCTTGTATGTCTTTTTATATTGCAAGTGGTTAACTGTAATTTTCAGAGACTTCAACTCTTTTCGAAGTATTTTTATCTGGCGAACGTTGAGTTCTCTGTCCTGTTTGACGTTAGTATTTAGAACTTCTTCGACGAAATTTATCAATGGTCCGCTTTTATAAAACGTAGTAGCCGATATGTCGACGTTCAGCATGGGTTTCCATTGAGCTATGCGAACGCTCTGATGGTAACCGAACCAGATTTCTCGACCTCCTCCCATCGAAATCCTTTCTTTATCGCTCGAAGAAGAAAAAAACGACCTGCCGATAGGTATCAGAGATTTTGCAGGTCCGTGGCGCATGATGGTATCGATGGCCATGATGGTCTCTTCGGAATTTCTGAGGTTTCTTCCTCGAAGAGGTTCTAGATCGATTCTCGGAAGAGCCATTTTGTCTTTACAGACGGGTTTTAAAACCACGTTGTAATTACATATTCCCTTATTGCTCTTTAGCGATACGGAGAACGTCTTCTGTTCATCGATGGGCATTAGATTGCAACTGAACAAATTCTTTTTTCCATCGAAGGCGACGGGATAGTCTCGAAATAATTGAAAATTTGTCAAAAGACTATCAATTACTCTCCTGTTTTCTCTGGTGTCGAGACAGTTGTATTTTTTATAAGTTACGGACTGTTTCTTATTCTTTTGCAGAGGAATAATATCCACGTCGTAATGGTAAATATAATTTTTGTCTATCTTCATTTCGAAGTAGTTGCTTACGATTTTGATCCTCCTGCCAGCGAACCCGAATCCCGGTCTCGGTGGGAAAATTTCCTGGAAACAAACGTCCTTTGGTCTTACGACTGCTTTGTCCCTCTTGACGTCTCTGTATCTGATATCGGTAGATACAGACAATAACTCCTGATTGCCCAAAGGAGAGAGTATAACATTGCTTTTCAATAAGTTAACGTTATTATCTTTTGTCTTCGAAAGTGTCCCGACGTTTAAAATCTTCTCGATGACGTCGTGTTTTTCTTCGGCTAACGGAATAATAAAAATATTTATTTATAAATATATTAAAATTTAAAATATTTACTAAAATTTGAGAATTTGTAGGAATGGAAGAATAAGGGGACGCAACAAGAAGAACGGAAGATTCTAAAGACGCCATCGTATGATGGAAATAGACAATGATGATAATATTAAACAACGTTTTAATTAATTTCAAATACTTTTTACCTTCATTAATTCTTCTCTTGGTTCTTTTAATCACAAACTCCATTTTCACTTTCGATCTGCTTAGAATTTCAATATAAGGAATCAAACTCAAAAATGCTAGAACGTTTATTGGAATGTTTTACTTTCGAAAATATTCAAAATTAGAAACAACGAACTCTCATTTATTAATAAAAAATAATTTTATTATTATAAAATTGCCTAATTATTACAGTGTATTATTAATTTGATGAATTTTCAATTATTTAATTAATTATTACTGGAGCGGCAGCCCTTGAGAATTAGCCGGATTGCCGAGCGGTCAAGGTGCAGCCTCCTGCTCTGTGGGATCCGGGATCAAATCCGGACGGGTTGAAAAATCTGCAGGAATTTTTCGGGGAGTGGGCCGAACGGATATGTCGGCCCCCTTCCTCATCATTCGGCCGGCCTATGGTGGACCTGGCCAAACTTATAATGGGCTTGCTAAAATAGGCCATCTTAGTGCCCACAGGGAGGAAAGATTGGATGAGAATCAAGCTCGTTGTTTAAGTTGTACTTTAACGAAGCATTATTTATTTATTAAACAGATAGTAATTTTTGTATGATTTATATTACAGGAATCCTTATCTTTTGTACAAAACCTGAAGAAATAATCATTGCAATGTCCAACTTTTGACAGAAAATGTAAAAGATGAATTATATGAAATGATGATTATGTCAGGATCTCCTGTTTCTTCTTAATCCTGGAAAACAGTGAAAATTCAAATTTTTTGAATGGTAAATTCAATCAAGATCGAATACTTATCAAAAACTTTACAATAACCAATTATTTTTATGTGGAGAATAAATAAATTTTACCAACACTAACCTCTCTTGGATTTTATTTTAATTTATTATTACTTTTTAAGTAGTCATGCATGTTGAAAACAATGTTTTTAAAATTTAAAAACAAAAATTTTATTTAAAATTTTAATATAGTAGAGCGTCGATTTTCCGAATCAATTGGGGACTGGGGTTGTCCGGATAACTGATATTTCGGATAACTGATTTACGTACGAAAAAATAGTTTAACGTATCCGATGTCGAAATTTTTATCCGTTGCGTGTCGCTTTGCGTTGAATTTTCGTCGATGTTAAGCCTAACAAAGACTATTGTATCGTTAAAAATTATTTTTTTATTTTGTACAAACAAAATAAATATATTGAAAAATATTAAAATAATAAAAAATTATACTTCAGATGTTAATTTAGTATCAAAAACGTAAAATATTTGAGTAGCCTAAGACATAGCCAAAGATTGCAGCGCCACAGCACTGGCGAAAATTTAAATTTGTCGACTGGATTTCTTTCGGATGATTGACGTTTCGGATGATTGACTGTCGGAAAATCGACGCTCTACTGTATATATTTATTTTTTCTTATGAAAGCATAGTAACCAATTGTATTATTATTGATTTTATTTTCTTCTGGAATTTTAGTAATTTCGAGATGTTGATACAATTTATATTTCATCATTTCTGGAACAGTTTTAATTATCTTTAATGAGTCCTTGTTTATGTTACAACTAAATTAAATATAATGTTTACAATTAAATTAAATACAAAATACTGTGATTGTAAATTATTTTTGATTGCTTAAATACGCTCAGCAATCCTACCTATTAACTTTCTCTTAGTTTCATCTACATAATTTATTACATATGAACAATCAAATATTTATACACTAGCGGGTAAGCCCGGCGTTGCCCGGGCAAAAAGTAAGTACAAACATTAAGATTATTAGATTATTTCGGACTACTAACTCTTATATTATATTATATTGTAGTATTTGATTTATATAACTACA
>NW_019387109.1:6626-16280 GCF_000671375.1 Centruroides sculpturatus | reverse complement strand
TAAGTCTAAGATAGTGGATTTATGTAGCTTAATAAAAGCCATTTGGGGCATTCATTTCTCTATAAAAGACCGCGCCTTCATACATAACCCCTTGTTAAAAAAAACACTAGCATCCTACATGCCGTAAAATACGATACACAATAAACCTAACATTATACGAAAAATATAAACTTTTTCGACTTTTATCGTATTGTGTTGAGCACAAATAAATAAAAACTTTCGGCCGCATCACGACAACGTGCGATTATATTAACAAAGAGACGAGCAGTAATTTACAATACAATAAATAAACCGTAAACAAAATAGCGATGTATAATAGTAATTAATAAAAGGTATAAATATCAAAAATGTTTGTTGTTACCAATATGACGATGTAAAAGTATGCTTCGTATAAAATTTATTGCTTCTGGTAAAAACTGATGACAATAAAAAAAGTATAGGCTAAATGTCGGGATTGTTTTATAAACTAACTGTTCAATAAAACACAAGCAACTATATTGGGAGCAATATTTCAGTTAATATGTTGCTATTTGCGATTTAAATGTTTACTCTTTTAAATAAGTGGAAGATGAAAAATATTTCAGAAAACGCCATATTTTAGCGATTTCAAGTTTTTACGCTGTTGAAATGTTGCCCTAGCATTGAAAATTTTTAAGAAATTTATTTCTGAAGGCAAGCGAAAATTAGGAAAAAGAATAGTATTTTGGATTATGAATGGAGAGCAAAGTCGATTAATATTATAAACGGCTGGTTAGAAATTGTCAACGCAAAGACAGCCTACAAAGGAATTTGCCTTGAAAATATATACAGAAAGCCAATGACAGTAGAAAGGACAGACGAAAGACGTATCTTTTTGCAGAATTTTTTTAGATGGGCTCAATAAATGAAGAAACGAGATTTTCTCTAAATTGTGTATCACGGACACATTCTCTGAAGGCATTTATTAAGCTATATCACGTACAATAAATATACATTTAGAAGTTTTACAATATTGTATTGAAGAGTTAAAGTCCCCATACTTTCTTCCCAAAAAATGCACACGTTATCTGAAAATAGATTTAGCCATTATTGGAACTTATGTTGTTTATAGTATTATAATGGTATAAGACAAATGTATCAGAAGGAAAATGAAGAATGCAAGATTGTCTTCCTCTTACATTACGTTTAAAACAATCAGAAAATCTCTTTATAACTGGTTTGATCAGGATGTCAATACTGATAAAAATAATGTTTTTGGTGAATTAAAACATTTGCAGCCTATAAGTATATCATCCAATAATTTACAGGTGGAAAACCTTTGCGTGTTATCATATACAGGATAACGTATTTATATAGAGGAAAAGGTGGTATTATGGAACACTTCGGGTATTATGGAACCACTCCATTTCGAACTGTTAATAAAGGCGAACTGTAGCGTATTGTGGCTGCACAGCACTAGGCAGACATCCATAGCAAGGGGAAAACCCGTTTCACTTCAGTTAAACGGTTGTCTGTATTTAATCAGCAAATTTTTTTTNATAAACTTTTTAATTTTTTCATTTCCAGTATTTGTTTGAAACTTTTATGAAAACATTGCTTCCCTGTTATCATATGTCACCGCACGCCACTGTTATTCAGTAACCATAATTTTATTTAACGATTTTACGAAATAATCATAAAAATCGTATTAGATCCGTTAGCATGTAATATTATTTTATCGCGTACGTTGTAATTAAATACATTATTTGACGTAGATTTATAAATATTTAAATAAATCCAATTCAATAACATTAACTGTGTTGTTAGTAGTAAATAATAGATCACTCTTGAAAATGGAAGGTATGTGTATGGAAGGTAGTCGTTTTTATAGAAGTTCTTTTAAGCTTTATCGTAACAATAGTAACAGTGAACAAAAATGTCTCATTATTATTATCATTTTTACTTTGTATTAATCTAAATTTATTTTGATAAAAGATGCTTACAAATTCCAATATGGAGGTGTTTGCTCGTGCCATGTTGTCACGTTGCCAGGCATTCCAATAAAAACACTGACTTTACTTTCAAATTTGTTAAAATTTCTTTTTAATTAATATTAAGCATTATATTTAATTTGAATAATTAGCAAAATATTGCTATAAAATAAGTTTACAGATTAAAATTTTTGTTATAAATTCTATTTGAATTTTAAATTGAACATTTTTTTAAACTGATGCAAAAGAAATAAAAAAAAACCAGCTTATTTATAGATATAAAACGTATGCTTATGCATTAATAGTATATTTATGCACAGTTTATAAATGTTACTTTTGTATTATGAGCAGCAATTAAGGTTCAGAAATTATTTTCTAATAAAGATCGTTGAAACAAATAAATACGCATCGGATATTTTAATAATTTCACGTATTTTTACTACGACAGCTTAAACGTCACGCGGAAATGCAACAATACAAGAAACAATAGTTTTGCGATTGTTACAGTTTCTTTGTTGAGTGGTTTTTTTCGAAGGCAAAAGACGTATTCGAAAGTTTGTGGTTAATTTCTTAAAGAAAATTGCATTAAAAATAAATGTAAGTAATATTTTGACAGACTACAGAATATACATAACAAATATTTTTATAATAATAGAATTACGATTAAAAAATTTTTCATTAGGTAATCATAAGGTTCTTAAACTTAATTAACAGCAAAGAACTAGAAAAAAAATTAATTTTAAGGCATATTTCCATATTTTAAGAACATATATTATTATGTTTAGAATTACATTATGTTTAGAACATATATTATTACGATAGCCAAAGTATATAATAATGAGCATAAATCTGTGAAAATATTCCTTTGATCATTCCCTGACATGTAGACACAAATAATTCACGAATTGTTTTTTTCTCAGATTTCGAAATGGAGAAAGTTATAAATATTGTAGATGTGGATAGAGATTTAGAGTTGGTGTTGTCTGAGGAGCGATTTGATCCTCCCGACTTCAGTATAAAATTCTCAACTAATTATGATGATGATGATGATGATTCCTTAAGTTGGGATTTTGAAAGTTATCAAGATACGAATTATATGAAAATTGTTATCGATCTTGCTGAGGATTATTTCAGTTATGGAGACTCTAATTTGCAACATGTTGATAAGAAAGATGTTTACTTTCGTTGCGATGAATATGAAAATCATCGTATGTCGCTTGCTCAGAAAGTTGAGCTGCAAACTGACAACGATTCTCACAACAAGTAAGATTAAATATAAAAATCTTACATATATAGTTATGCAATGCGTATTTTATCTAATTTTCTCTTGTCGTTTCTAGAAATCCAAAGTATTTGTGTGAGGAGCAACTTAATCCTCCCAACCTCAGACCAACAGATTATGATAATCGAGATGATGATGATTTCTTGAGTTGGGATTTGGAAAGTTACCGAGAAACAGATTATATGGAAATTGTTCTCGGTCTTTCTGAGGAATATTTCGGATATAGCGATTTCAATTCGTATCAGGATTATAAAGAAAATGTTTACTTTCGTTTTCATGAGTATGAAAATCATCATGTATCGAGTGCTCAGAAAGTTGAGTTGAAAGCTGTCAACGATTGTCTTAACAGGTAAGATTAAATATAAAAATCATACGTATACACGTATTTAATACGAATTTAATTTTATTTTCTATTGTTGTTTCCAGAAATATAGAGTTATTGTGTGAGGAAAAATTTCATGCTCCTGCTCTTTGTANAAAAAAAAAAAAAAAAAAAAAAAAACACTAGATAGAAAAATTGTTTCAATAGAAGAAGATCTTTGAAATAATTTGATTGAATCGATGACAAGAGATTTTTATGATAAAGTAACTAATGACTTCGCGAAAAAAAATTCCCGAATAGAGTTAGTTTATAGAAAATAATAAGAACAAGTTTCTTATATAATAATATTTTTGTATCATGTTTAATTATAAAATTAAATTATGTATTAAATTATATATTTGTAATTATATATTTCAGAATTAAAATAAATAAACTTTTTAATTTTTTCATTTCCAGTATTTGTTTGAAACTTTTATGAAAACATTGCTTCCCTGTTATCATATGTCACCGCACGCCACTGTTATTCAGTAACCATAATTTTATTTAACGATTTTACGAAATAATCATAAAAATCGTATTAGATCCGTTAGCATGTAATATTATTTTATCGCGTACGTTGTAATTAAATACATTATTTGACGTAGATTTATAAATATTTAAATAAATCCAATTCAATAACATTAACTGTGTTGTTAGTAGTAAATAATAGATCACTCTTGAAAATGGAAGGTATGTGTATGGAAGGTAGTCGTTTTTATAGAAGTTCTTTTAAGCTTTATCGTAACAATAGTAACAGTGAACAAAAATGTCTCATTATTATTATCATTTTTACTTTGTATTAATCTAAATTTATTTTGATAAAAGATGCTTACAAATTCCAATATGGAGGTGTTTGCTCGTGCCATGTTGTCACGTTGCCAGGCATTCCAATAAAAACACTGACTTTACTTTCAAATTTGTTAAAATTTCTTTTTAATTAATATTAAGCATTATATTTAATTTGAATAATTAGCAAAATATTGCTATAAAATAAGTTTACAGATTAAAATTTTTGTTATAAATTCTATTTGAATTTTAAATTGAACATTTTTTTAAACTGATGCAAAAGAAATAAAAAAAAACCAGCTTATTTATAGATATAAAACGTATGCTTATGCATTAATAGTATATTTATGCACAGTTTATAAATGTTACTTTTGTATTATGAGCAGCAATTAAGGTTCAGAAATTATTTTCTAATAAAGATCGTTGAAACAAATAAATACGCATCGGATATTTTAATAATTTCACGTATTTTTACTACGACAGCTTAAACGTCACGCGGAAATGCAACAATACAAGAAACAATAGTTTTGCGATTGTTACAGTTTCTTTGTTGAGTGGTTTTTTTCGAAGGCAAAAGACGTATTCGAAAGTTTGTGGTTAATTTCTTAAAGAAAATTGCATTAAAAATAAATGTAAGTAATATTTTGACAGACTACAGAATATACATAACAAATATTTTTATAATAATAGAATTACGATTAAAAAATTTTTCATTAGGTAATCATAAGGTTCTTAAACTTAATTAACAGCAAAGAACTAGAAAAAAAATTAATTTTAAGGCATATTTCCATATTTTAAGAACATATATTATTATGTTTAGAATTACATTATGTTTAGAACATATATTATTACGATAGCCAAAGTATATAATAATGAGCATAAATCTGTAAAAAATATTCGCTTGATTTACCCCTGATGATTAGACCCAAATAATTCACGAATTGTTTTTTTCTCAGATTTCGAAATGGAGAAAGTTATAAATATTGTAGATGTGGATAGAGATTTAGAGTTGGTGTTGTCTGAGGAGCGATTTGATCCTCCCGACTTCAGTATAAAATTCTCAACTAATTATGATGATGATGATGATGATTCCTTAAGTTGGGATTTTGAAAGTTATCAAGATACGAATTATATGAAAATTGTTATCGATCTTGCTGAGGATTATTTCAGTTATGGAGACTCTAATTTGCAACATGTTGATAAGAAAGATGTTTACTTTCGTTGCGATGAATATGAAAATCATCGTATGTCGCTTGCTCAGAAAGTTGAGCTGCAAACTGACAACGATTCTCACAACAAGTAAGATTAAATATAAAAATCTTACATATATAGTTATGCAATGCGTATTTTATCTAATTTTCTCTTGTCGTTTCTAGAAATCCAAAGTATTTGTGTGAGGAGCAACTTAATCCTCCCAACCTCAGACCAACAGATTATGATAATCGAGATGATGATGATTTCTTGAGTTGGGATTTGGAAAGTTACCGAGAAACAAATTATATGGAAATTGTTCTCGGTCTTTCTGAGGAATATTTCGGATATAGCGATTTCAATTCGTATCAGGATTATAAAGAAAATGTTTACTTTCGTTTTCATGAGTATGAAAATCATCATGTATCGAGTGCTCAGAAAGTTGAGTTGAAAGCTGTCAACGATTGTCTTAACAGGTAAGATTAAATATAAAAATCATACGTATACACGTATTTAATACGAATTTAATTTTATTTTCTATTGTTGTTTCCAGAAATATAGAGTTATTGTGTGAGGAAAAATTTCATGCTCCTGCTCTTTGTATGAAATTACAAACTAGTAATGATGATCGAGGAGATTTTTTGAGTTGGGACATGGAAGGATACGAAGAAACGGGTTATTCGGATATTGTTCTCGATCTTAGTGAGGATTGTTTTAACGACAACGATTGTAACTCGCGACAGATTATAGAAAAAGACGTTTATATTTGTTCTGATGAATGCGAGAATAATCCAGTGTATTGTGATGAAAAAGTTCAGCTGGAAGTTACTATTGAGGATTCTGATAGGTAAGATTTTTATATTTATTTAATACATATTTTTATCTCATATTCTGCATTGTTTTTGTATTATGGAAATGAAACAATTTTAATATATTTTAGTAAAATATAAAGGCATGATTTATTACAAAAATTAATATTTAATCTTTATATATTCACTAACATTAAATAAAAAATTTTATTCATTTTTTTCACAATAAAATTAACATTTCATTGTGAAAATTTTATGTAGTTAAAGAATAATAATAAAATGAAAAATGTAATCATAATTATATTTTACTATTTCTTTTATACTTTAATGATAATGAGCAAGTTCTTCATTGATGATAAATTCGATTTTCACAATGATCATTATTTTTTAATTTAGAATTTATTTATGTTAAAATTGAAAAGAAAGATTGAAACATTAAATTAATACAATATTACGTTCGGTGAATTTAAGTACAGTAGAACCTCGATTATCCGGACCTCTATTATCCGGATTTTCGATTATCCGGATTGTTCAAAATAAACAAAAATTTTACGAATTTGCTGATTTGCATCTGGCGAATTACGACACTGTTTATGTACGTGATGGAATGCATAACATTTTTTGTTTCAACAACGTCTCACCCGGCACAGTGGTCGTAAACTCTTAAATATATTTTGCGTCATAATAAAAATATAACTTGACATACGTATTTATAAATAATTTTATACTCAAATTACATCATTTCTATAACCAAGGGCGGCGTAAGGTATGGGCAACGTGGGCCACCGCCTATGCCTGGCGGTCCGAAGGGCCTCGCGCCTCGAAGGTTAATGCATTACTTAAAAGCCGAGACCGCGATGAAAAAATTTTACTCGTCATAAAACGATAAATAGTTTGTCAAATTTTTATTCATAAAAATGCAGTTTCAACTGCTTTTTATTTTATAAAATCCGTCTTCTTGCGCCACCAGAGGGCCTTTTAAACAATAGGTAGTCTGTTAGCGTTGGTCAGTAGTAGTCCAAATTCAATACGAACGTTTGTTTCTTGAAAATTTGATCACGATTTAAATACAGTATTTATTTTTAATATTACCGATATGTCATCGAAAAGAAAACGTGTTGTATTATCATTAAAAGACAAAGTATTTGTTTCGATTATCCGGATTTTTCCTTATCCGGACTACCTTCATCCCCAATTAGTCCGGATAATCGAGGTTCTACTGTATTTAATATTCATTAAAGTTGAAGGATTTTTATATTTTCACAGAACTTTTTTTATTTATTGTAAGTTTGTTTGAATGTAGATAGTTCTGACCTATCTTCGGTAATTTATGATCTGTAGTTTTTAGATAATCTTTTGCTAACAGATACTGAAGGAGACGAATAACCTGAAAATTCTTGTAATGTATGATGCACAAAACTCTATTATTAAATTTTATGTATCTGTGATGGTAGGATCATTAGCAGTTAGCATAGAATTTTCATCCTTTGTACCTCCACAATTCTCTGCTCACGTGAACAATATATCATTGCCCTTATCATAGGCAATTACATGAATTTGCAAATAGTAAAACTAGATTTGTCTGCGATAGAATCCTTTTAAACTGCTAAGTTGTAAGACGCATTTTCATTTGGTTCTTGCAAGTTATATGGATTAATACATTCTGTATTTGTATTACCTCTGCCCTGTTCCAAAGAATCCAGGGCAAGCTGTACAACTTCTGTGGTCCTACATCAGACAGCATATATTAATGTCCAACTTCCAAAACACTTTAAACGGCATTGTATTATAGTAAGATTTTACATTACTATTAACATTATTACCATAGATGAAGGTGTTACGTAAATGAAATTGACAGAACTTTGAGGAAAAAGGTAGTATCAGCTCATGTTGTGTTCTTTCATTGAAAAAAACATCAAGTCAATGTAACATAAATCCTTAGTTTACTGAATATCTCTGTCTGAAAGGATGTATGTAAATAACGTTCGTTGTCTAATAAAGTTTGATACATAACATTTTCACTCATGGAGAAAAATCGATTCGTTCCTCCATTGAAACGTTCAATTCTATTTTACTGTTTTAATCTTATATAAAAATAATAAATGTATGTCATCAAAAGTTTCTTATTTATTTATATTTCATTTTGATAAAATAGGATAATTGAGAATACTACATCTGATGTGCATGTTAATCAATTAATGGACCATGCACCGAAAAAGGAAAAGTTCTCTAAATTAAAGAAATTTTTCCGATTCTTCTTTTGGTATGTATCTTTAACTTATATGTATATATAAATGAATGTGTTTATTTGATAGGCACACAAAAGGCCATTCGACAAATTGCTATGAAACTCGACAGTTATGTTAACATACTTCTAATTTAGATAATATCGTACATATTACTCCAAAATATTGATTAAATTTCTGTATTTCAGTTAATTTGTTTGTACATTCGATTCGAATTAACGACTATCTACTAGTGTTTTGTGATTTTATCCAAATGTGAATAGTATAAATTCAAAGTAGTGTTTAAAGAATACAATTTCAGTTAATTTGTTGGATAGCTGATCTAAATAATATGTGTTTCAATGTTTCCCTCTAAGACAATATTTTTGTAAGGTTGTACTGTCGTGAAACTGCAAAAGCAATAACATAAATGTATGTAGAGAAAAATTATTTAGTAACTTTATGTAATTTGAATATGAATTGACAATACTATAATTGGATAGATTATAAATCACATGTCGCACTATCGCTAAATTGCTCAGAGTCAATGCCTCCTTACATTTCCGATATCCTGCAACTTTCACTGTAATGGGACCTCTCCAAACCAGCAATGAACGGGTTCTTATACCAGTCCAAGCAACAGAATATCGAAAATGTATATGATTCGAGGCCATCTGGGATGAGAAACCGTGAAGCATAAGCTTCGTTAGTTTTATAGTATTGATAGATATGCCAGTGCTTTACCATAATATAATTCGGTTTATATTGCACACATTTTTATCTTATAATAAAATAAACTTATTTATATTAAAATGATGTAAATAATAGAATATTTTAGAAAAAATCTTTATTATTTTTATTTTATTTTTACAGAAAACAGAAGAATTTCACAGATTTCGTATTTAATTTTCTTCATTTATTTATACTGAAATTTATTTTTCTTGTGATTGTTTCATTTTTATTCTTATCTTTATTTTAAAATGTTCAAGAAAAATAAGAAAAAAAAAATTCATTAAAATATAAAAACACAAAAAAATATTTAAAATACAAA
>NW_019387109.1:0-5714 GCF_000671375.1 Centruroides sculpturatus | reverse complement strand
TTCCTTGAGCTTTAAATTTTCTTCGTTCATTTTGTTCATTTCAGCTTTCAGGGACCGGATTTCGAAGTTCAAACTTTCAAATTTGTCTTGGATTAATTCATAGACCGATTTAATTGAGTATTCAGGTTCAGTAGTCTTTGTTGATAAATCTTCTTCCGGTTCGAAATAGTCTTTTATATTAGCATACCTCGAGATATCTGTAGTGCTCTTGGAATGTTCCTCAAATAAGTATTCCTCTCCTGACATTTCGCTTGTCTGAGTATTTTCTTCTATATCTCTTGTATGCTCTTTACGTGGTCTCCCTCGTCCCCTTTTTTGCATAACTGCTTGACTTGATATTGGAGGAGATCGAGGAAAAGGTCCGGGATTTAACTCAATTCCGGCAATCATTAGTAACATAAAAATTATTATTCTAGTTAATGCAACATTTGAACTACTTAATTCAGTTCTACACTTAATATTCTGTTGTAAAAATTCCATGTCTAACGTCGCCACGACAGCTCAGCAAAAAAGTCACCAACACCTCCGCAGGCTAGACACGCCCCCCTGAAGAAATAAGTTTATTTGAAATTAATTTAATATTAATTTGTATTTGAAACAGTATATCTGTTACTTCATTCTTTTTTATTTATATTTAGAAAAACTGGAAAAACCAGTATATTTTTAATTCATTTATTGTTATTTGCATTTTAATAAGTTTATTTTTTTATTGTTATTTATTCATATTTAAAAAAAGGAAATTTATATTCGATTTATTTATTGTTATTTGTATGTTAAAAAGATTATTTGTTTTTTTATTGTTATTCATTCATATTTTAAAAGAAGTTTAGTTTCAATTCATTTAATGTTATTCGTATTCAAAAAAGTTTATTTGTTATTTATTGTTCTCTATTTATATTTAAAAAAGTTTATATTCAATTCGTTTATTGTTATTCATATTTTAAAAGTTTTATTTGTTGTTATTTATTTATAATTTTTTTAAAAATTTTATGTTTAATTTATTTATTGTTATTTGCATTTTAAAAAGTTTGTTATTTATTGTTATTTATTCATATTTTAAACAAAGTTTAGTTCCCAATTTATTTATTGTTATTTGTATTTTAAAACAATTTATGTATTATTAATTTGTATTTTGAAGAATGTTTATATTTGATTTATTTTCAAAAAATTATATGAATTTTATCAACATTTGTTTAATTTATTGTTGTTTTTAAATTTTAACTAAATAATAAGTATGTAATTTTGTAATTTTAAAATAACGTATTTATTAAATTAAATGTTTTAAATGAAAGTTTTTGAATGAATTATTAAATCGTCTTTTTGTAAGAAATTTATTTCAAACAACTTTATAAGATTATTATAATTTTTAATGTGAACAAAAATTACCATGAAAATAATAAAAGCTCTTTCATTTATTGATTATTGTAAAAGATTAAAAGAAAAGAAATTGTAAAGTAAAAGAAAAAAACAGCCAATTAATTGTTATAACATTCACAACATTCAGAAGAAAAAACGAAGGGAATAACCGTGATCGTTCTTTTTAACTATCGTTAAGTTACAGTTGTTATTTTATCAATATAACATAGGCACATATACCTCAAACTATACTGGGGAGAAAAAATTAAAAATAACCAATTAAAGTTAATTCTCATTACATTAACTTTTTTGGAATAAAAACATGACTATTCAGAAAACTTAAAACAAAAGAAAATGATAATGAACAAGAGAGAGAGAAGGAAAAGAAAAGAGATACGAAAAGAGGGAAGTGAACATAATGTCTTGAAAGAGTGTAAACTCAGAAAGATTAGAGAAAACACTTTGGGATTTTTTCGATTTTCACGGCCCCCAAGTCCCCACAATTATATTCCGAATATTTTATTACACAAAATACCTGCATTTCTTTGGCAACTTTTCTTCTAGAAAGAAACATTTGTTTCTCTTATTTTACATACGCGTTTTTTCTAATAATATCTTATATAAGTACGTGACCGTAATGTATTTCGGTAGAACAGATAATGAACAGTTCGTATCGTATGGTATAAGTTCTCAATGTTTAGAAAGCTAGATTATATTTTAATGCGTTAAATCTCTCTTTTATTTATTATAGAAAATAATTTTCAACGTACATAAAAATAAAATGTATGAATTTGCACAATCGTATTTTCCCGAAAATTGATAGGATACGTTAGAAACTGCGTCAGACGGATTACAAAACGTTTTATGCAAGAAAACTTGTCTGCTCACTTCTACAATTGATATCAAAAAGGAAATTCAGGCATTCGGCCCTGAAAAGTTGTTTCCAATGACATCTTATACATCGAATACGACTATTTATGAATGGAGAAACCCTTTCTATACACATATCAGTTTCAAAAAACGTAAGTATAAATACCAGGCATGTTTGGAAATCATTTGCAATTGTAGTGTTTACAAAGGTAACAGAACCTACATGGTTAGTTGTTGCTTGATTTCCTTACAAAACGATGAATTTTGATATCAGTTGTGACCAGCTTTGGTGATAACAGTTCATTTATTTGATAGCATTGTGTAGGCTGAAAGCACCCAAAATCCTTCTCTAAATGCATAATGTTGTCTCTAGATGATAGGGTGATAACAAAAAAGTATGGTTTTGTGACACCACCAAGAAGTCGCCAGACAAATGGTTAAATCGTACTGAAATTTCCAATGATTGAATGCATGTAACAAGTAATTTATTTTATCAACAAGTCATTTGCAAATCGTATCTTAACATGCCTCTTACGAACTTTTGTAATTATGTGTGTTTTCTAATCATATAGTTTTAAACAATTTTTATAATAAATATCATTCATCAATCCGGAATTGCCGAAAAACTGCAAAATGATCAGGACGAAGACGTTCGAAGAAAAAGGGAATTTTACGAACCGGTTGACGCAAATGAAGACATTGCATTAAATTAAAAATAAGCTTTTCGTATTAGGCTTCAATTTTATGTATTAATTTCGTTTTGAAAATTAATAACAAATGACGGACAGGCGGACAGTCGATATTGGGAATATATAGGTTTCAATTTGAAAATTATAGTCTAATCTTTTCTCATATTATTAATTCAAGTATTATCTCTCCTGTTTGGAAACAGGCTAGTTTTAGCAATTCTGAAGCCAGGCAAATTTTCAGACGATTCTAATAACTATCGTCCTATCTCCCTCCTTTGTATTCCTTTTAAAATTTTGGAAAGAATAATCCATAAAAGAATTTCTCTAATTATCGAATCCCATCTACCTATTGATCAAGCTGGCTTCAGATCTAGACTGATCAGGTTTTAGCCCTCACTATTACTATTCCAAAGCTGGATTCCAAAGAAAATTAAAAACAGGTGTAGTGTTCATTGATCTAACTGCCGCGTATGATACCGTGTGGAAAGATGGTCTACTTTTTAAACTTTCAAGTATCATTGACTGTAAAAAACTTAAATATTATCAGATTAACTGGTTTTAACAAGTTTTTTTTTATATAAACTCGTTTTTAACAGAGAAAAACAATAAGAAAAGCAGAACTCATACTCTTAACAATGGTTTACCCCAAGAATCAGTCATGGTTCCATTGTTTTTTAATCTTTATATTTCATTTCCGATATTCCAACTACAAAATTTTTAAAGTTTTTATATAAAATATTTTTAATCTTTTTTTTTATATTAAAACGTTTTTTTAATAACAAAATGTCATTAAAGATGGCGCCAGACACAACATTTAATTTGTGTCTGGAATCATCTTTTATAACATTTATTTACTTGTATTATGTGTATTTATGTTTATATTTATTATAGAATCGTATTGTACACCATGTAGAATTTGAATATTGTACAAGCCAGGATATCCGAAGATATTTGGCAACCCGTTGATGGTATTAATCAGTCAGAGACTTTGCCCAAAAGCACACGCCGACTACCATCGGAAAATGGGTCGCTCTTAACATGAAGTCAGACACTCTGACAGCCGCCCTTAACATAGGGAAACTGACGCTGTATTGTCGTTTTGTCTGTTACCATTTAGCTGGGCATATTGGAAAGGCCTTCACGTCTTATAATCACAGAATGGCAGTTTCTCTGGAACAATTCATCCCTTCTCAACAAAGATTTGATTAAAGACCCTACAGTAAGACCTTCTGGTCTTATCTTGCAACGATATATCTGATCCACCATCAATAGAATCCGGACCTCAGTCAGCAGATGCAACTATCTTGTCAATAAATGGATTATGTCCAGAGATGCATGCTGCAACTGCGGTCGAATTCAAACTATTAAACATATAGTTCAAAACTGCCCTAAGCGATCCTTTGGAGGAAATTTAATGGACGTTCATCAGTGTAATAATGAAGCTTTGGGGTGGATAGAGCGCTTGGACATTAGACTTTAAAGCTGTAGGTGGAAAAAATAAACTCTTGTCACTTGCCCCAAAGAATAATCTGAAATATATTTAAAAATTTATTTTCAAACTTATCTTTTCATTTATTTTTCCACTATGGAGAATCCATATATGACGTTTATCATCTTACGTCTTTCACATATAAATACATTGTAGATGAGTGAACTAATATAACGGTTTTATAAACCACACGAAAAGAAAAGAAACCAGTGATATCTCCAAAAACATGCCTGTAAACATTACGGGTAAACAAACGAGCATGTGAGATAAAACTGCAATAATTTAGAAACGATTGATGTATGCGTGCTTCCAGGCAGTTTCTGTACAATCTTCAAAAACATACCTGTAAACCTGTAAGGTTTACAGGTATGTTTTTGAAGATTAACATTTCTTAACACATAATTTTAATAGTGAGGTTGAATCCGAAGTTTTTAACGCGAAAACGTGAACATCAAACGGTCAGCGCTGCCATCTGTAAGCATAGAAGTTTGACAATGGCGTTTGGAACGTCAGTGGAATCATGCTCGACGTTCCAAACGCCATTGTCAAACTTCTAGGCTTACAGGAAGGCGGCGTGAACGTTCGACGTTCAAGTTTTCGCGGTGAAAACGTGGGACGCTACATCGCTAATAACATTACGCAAACTTTGGCTTTTCTAACTAGAAATACGTTTATAATTGTCATTATAATTTGAATTATTTTTGGCTTGCTCACAATGCCTTTTTTCCATTCCTGTCCTGAATTTATCCAGCACCACAATGATAGTGAAAAAGAAAACCGAATATCTAGTTAAATTAAGTAATATGAATTATACAATTTAAAAATAGTCATTACCCGTTCTCCTTAGACTAATCAATTTTCATTATTAGATTATAAATCATCGAAACAGTATTAAAACATTTAATGTTAACATTGTAGATATAGGACATTATATAGAAAATGTTTGACAATAAATGAGAAATTCATTTGTACACAATGTATGATGCTAAGTGTTAGACATATTCAATAGTGAAGAAACAATTATTCTTTAGGCAATTATTGCAGTGATTAAAGAGATTTTCTTTACTTGCAAATCTTTGGCTTTCTGGCATCTTGTATACCTTTCACAGTAGAAAAAAAAAAGAATCCAGCATCTGAAAAGTTTATTTTTTGATAAATCAAACTATTAACACATATCGTATAATAGAAATGTCTTAAATGCGCCAGTATTTTATGAAAATTTGTTTTTAAAACATACTTACTTGAATAAGAGACGATTTCTCAAATGCAAAATCTAAACATTCTAATCCGATTTTCGGTCCATCGAGTAA
>NW_019387108.1:0-14632 GCF_000671375.1 Centruroides sculpturatus | reverse complement strand
CTTGTGTTTATAGTGGTTATGATTTTGATTTTGATTTTGAACAGTATACACTAATCAGTTTAAATATATTACACATATCTATTTAAATTATTTTAATCTTTAAGGAGTCCTTTGACTGCTACTATATTTAAATACTTAAATTAATAACAATTTTAATGTGGCAAAACTATGAATAAGTTCTCAAATAAATTTATTGTTGAATTATGTAGATCTTGTGAAGCTTATAAGAGCAATAAATGCAAGAAAAATTAACTGTTAATTCTAATTATTTATATCTAACTGTTAAGTTATGAAAGTATTAAGTTAGATCTAACAGTTAGATAGGAATGAGATTTTCAAATATTTCTAAATTTTACAAATGTTATAATTTATTCTTTACGACTAGCAAAAGAATAAAGTCTAGTCTAACTCCACACCTAAAATTCATTCTTTACCACTTAATTCTCCCATTTGGACAATAGTTTATCATTGTCTGCCACCACTCATACCAAATTGATGGTTTTGGAGGTTTCTGCTTGTGGATTTAGAGTTTGTTTCTAATAGCAACTGTTCCTTTGACATGAAAGGAGGTTAGATTGCCGTGATCTGGGAATTTATAAGCTGGCAGCGACCTCTGGATCTTCCTCTCCTTTCCAAGATAGTTCCCGCAACATCTCAATGACTCTGGGATGATGCGGTTGACTTTTAGTGATGTGAAGATGATCCGAGGATGGGAGACTAAGACGGGCACGAGACACACATGCAACAATTGGTCTAACACTTGGTGCTTTAGGGAGAAGAAGAAGCCACCGTATTTTTGAATTCCCAGGTTTTTATTCATTTCTATCCTCGATCACCCATTCTGATTGGTGACTTTTCCTCGTTTTCGCTTTCCAAGAGGTCAAGCACTTGTTACTAACTGTAATGAGATCTCAACTTGGATCGTGGGAGAGGTCAAAATCAAAGTTTAACTCAATCCCAACCAGAGATGGTCTATCTTGGAACTTACATTCTTCTATTGTTTAAAAGTTCACATTGAGTTTTCAAACAAAAGAAAATGATTTTTAGCTTTTTTTTTCTTAAAAAAAAATATGAATTTTAGTGAGGGTTTGGACCTGTCCAGAACCTCACAGCTTTGTTATTTCAGATACAGGCTATGTAAGAAAATAATTTTATTTAGCATTAATCTTTGGAATTTTTATCATTTTAAGAATAAAGAGTGGGGCAATTATAATGCTGCTTTAGCATATTAGCCTTATTATATTTTAATAAAGGTACTTTTTTATGTAGTTTTTCTTTTTTGCCTTTCGGATTAAACTGAACTTAACTGATCACATAGTCAAACGTTGTAAAGAATTAAATCATTTGTTAATGCAAGCAAAATATAATTTTCAAACCTGTGTTAAAGATAGCTCTCTAGCTTCCAGAATTATTTTATGAACTTCGTTCAAGTACTGTCGGAGTAAAGGCGGCACTGGGTGACAGCATGCCATCAAACCCTGTTGTTCTCTATTAACAAAATAATAATTTTTTATCTCTATGATTATAAACTTTTATAAATAGATGTTACAAAGCATTAAATATTGTACCTGGGTAACACTTCGGCAATTTGGAAAAGCATATGATTGGGCAAAACATATCTAAACAATAAATATATATATTATTAAATTTTAGCTTTAAATAAAATAATACGTTTAAAGGTATATTTACCCAATAAATATATAAAACTAAATTACCCAACCCAACAAATATATATACCCCATTATTAATTAGCACTGAAGTTTAATTAACAATTGCAACAACTTAGTACAGTAGAGCGTCGTTTATCCGAAAGAATTCCAGTCGGCAAATTTAAATTTTCGCTAGTGCTGTGGTGCTGCAATCTTTGGCTACTCCAATATTTTTTTTTGTTGATGTGTGTGTTTTAGCTGGCAGCACTGGCACTTTTGTGTCGTGTTTTTCTGAGGACTGTGTGTCGTGCTGAATCAAACATTTTTGATACTAGATTAACTTCTAAAGTATATATTTTTTTGTTTTTATATTTTTCAATATATTTATTTTGTTTGTAAAAAATAAAGAAATAATTTTTAACGATACAATAGCCACGATTATTATTTTAAAAAGTTTACATTAGGCTTAACGTCGATGAAAATTCAATGCGAAGCGACATGCAATGGAGAAAAATTTCAACACGGGATAGGTTAATATATTTTTTAGTACATAATCTGTTATCCGAAAAATAAGTTATCCGAACAACCCCAGTCCCCAATTGATTCGGATAAACGACGCTCTACTGTATTGTAGCTAGATGTGCATCATCCATGTATTAAATTAATTTAGAAATTTTAGAAAGTTAATTCAAATTTACAACTCTTGCCTAACATACAAGATCAACATCTGAAACTCTAGATCACTCATCTGAAACTATGCTTCTAGAGTTGGTCCCTTCCAAACTTATTTATTAATTCAAACTAATATAGTGTATCCACAACAGACTCTGAATTCACAACTCGCATATAAAAACATTTTAGACGAGAACTGGGATTTGAATTCTGTTTCTTGTTCTTTAATATATTTTAGCATACAAAAGCCAAGATCAATTATATCCATCATCGTTACACCAAATTTTTGATGGGATTGACCGACATTAAAGAGAATGATGTCGCAACCAGTTCAGGATAAATACAGATACCGAGTTTACCACATAATTATGTAAAATTTATTTTATAAATTCCCAATAATTGTCACCAAAGGAAATCTTGCTGTAACTAATAATCTTACACAATGCAAGCATACTCCAAGCATAATGTATTATCATTTATACAGTTAGATTTCATTTAAGATGATCTAATTGTGCTAAGCTACATCACGTAGCATATGCAAAATGAAAAAAGTCAATGTTTTATCGGAATCGAGTTTGTCGTGTTACACTCACTTTGTATCTCCACACTTAAATAATGATATTAGACATAATTAATGTTACATTTACTCAACAAATATTAAAAAATTGGCAATTGGCAATCGGTAATCGTTATCAGTTAAATAATCAGTGGCAGTTTGTATTTTCTGCTTTAACTTCCGCAACAAGCAAATTATATTAAAATTTACCCCCAACTTTCATCTTCTTGACGAGCCACCTTGTCCCTCCATGCAAACAGGTTCTTGAAAGCATTCAACTGCTGTATGTTAAAAGTTTTCTTTCCTTTTTTGTACAGCAACAAGTAGCTGTTTTCATCAAAATGTGGTTTCTCATATTTCTGTTAAAACAAAGTCAACAATATTAAATAATACTATAAGTAATAAATTATATATAAAATTATAAGATTAATTTTTACACGAATACTTTCAAATTAAATAATTATGTATAAAGATTTTATAAAGACTAAATAAGAAATATGCAATGATTTCTTCTCTCTCTCTTAACATCTTCAGCTATCAAACCAATGACTTATCTGACATTATACACATCATCTTGGATTTAATTTCCAGATTTTTCTATATACTACTGATCTATCATTATTGTTGATGAAAAATATTTTTATAAGTGATTTATTTTATTCTATATTCAAAATAAGTGAAACTAGTGTACTAATGGATCAATCTGATTATTAAAATTATAAACTTTTGATCTAAAAATTATTCTTAAATTCATACAGTTTGACATGGGCAATGACTCCAGAGAGGACTTTCTATGGCAAACTGAAGCATATTTAGCTGTTAGAGATGTGGAGAAATGCAAATATAATCCACATATTTTTAAATAAATGAAGACAGCTAGTTTCACAGAATGACTGGCTACTTTCCTCCATTTAACAAAAAATTTGATATTTGTCTTGGTATTATATAGACCACATTTTTTTCCATTCAATTCTGCACAAATGATTAACTTATTGCAAACTGATAATAGTCCTTTATTATGTAATATTTAATCTCTGTCTCACTTCTGTAAACTTCTATTTAAAATTATGCAAATTCTTGTTTATTAAAATATTTAATACTTACTTTAAGACAAACTAATTTGCTTCTCTGATACACAGAAAGCAAGAGGTTCTGTTGTTCATTTCCTTTACCGATCAGTTCATTTCTTTCCATGTCGTAGATGTAGAGCAAGTAGTGCGTGTCCTCCCTTGCATATCGAATTAGTTCTTCGGGAAGAGGCCTAATGATGATAAAAGATATTTTGGATTTAAATGTAAATAAATTTAACATTATCAAATTTCTTAAAAACTATTGTTATTTCAAAATGTAATATAATATTTGTCAGGAGCACTTCAAACAGATTATTATTATGAGCATTCTCATTTGAATGTAGTTTTTTTAAATAATCAGCATAGCCTTTTCTCATTTTCCTTTTCTGGTACATGGCACGTTGAGTGCATTGAACAATTCTCGAGAAATGGCTCGACAACAGGATATTTATGGCCCCAGAAAAATTTGTGAGAATCAGATACTAAACCTGTTAGCTTGAAACTCTAATTCAAAGTTGGGATTTTTTAACTTAACGAGTGCCTCGTTACTCTGTACTGTCATCTAGTCTCTACAACACCCGACAATGATAGTAAGCATCCTGTTGTTGTTTGTCATAGATTTGAGCCATTTGATTCAATTACTTGAGTCTTAGCTATGGCTTTGACTCGAGTTATTACATTACACGACTAAAGTAATCCATAGCAATAATGATCAACTCACTGACCGAACACAAAATAAAAACATTCTTGAATATATATTTCACATGTCAATTTATCCCCTTCCAGTAATAATGTTGATATCTGTAATCATATAAGCATAGCCTAGGTGGCTGGCCATTGGATTATCCAATACACTCCAAGAACTGCATTATGTAGGAGTCATGAGTCAATAATATTGTAGCTTCATATATATAGAAACCTGTCAAAGATACAAAAATGTCTGTCCCCAAGCATGTTTCTAGAATTCTTTACCATTAAACCTTAAAAATCTAATTTGTTCAAATTGACAGTGAGGCATTATGACCTAATAGGAAGGTTTGACAAATTCAGCAGAAAATAGGTAGGGGAGGAAGAGGAGGACCATTATCATCTTTATATTGATGTAGATTATTGCTGTAAAGAGGCACATTTGTATATATTACTTTCATCTAATAGTAAATTATCTTTGTCAAAATTTTATTTCATATACTCTCGTTTGATTAATTTTAGATGTGTAATTGATAATTAATGTACAATAAATGTTTAATAAAAAGTTATTCAGTAATACTTTTTCTATTTAATTATTTTTATAGTTTTGATGATAATTGTATTATCATCAAAACTACACATTAATAGGCAAAGCACAAAAAAATAAATATTTTTAAATTGTTACAACTAAATCACGCAATTTTATCAAACTACAGAATTCACACAATAATTTTTACCTGATTCGCCAATCTGCCAGTTGATATTCCTTTTTTGCTTCTATTCCACAATAATGCTTCAACAAATAAGCTAGAGAATTGTGCGGAAAATTAAGAAGTCGTGAGGCTTGGTGACTGTCGAACAGATTGACCACGTATACACCAAAATCACGCTGTAACCACTGGACGTCCATATCTGCTCCGTGAAAAATCTACAAAATTACACGCAGTTATTACAAACTTACATTAAATTGTTTAATTCAACTTTTTATTACAAAGTTGTTGTATGAAGAATTGACAAATATGATACAATCAAAAGACTCAAAACAAATTCACACTAGAGCTAACCACACCAATTCTATGATGTTTCCTTAATAACTACAATCTGTCAACTGACAAACTGATCGACATCTAAGAATTGGCAGGTTAAATACTTGTGGTTGAATTGGTTTAGTTGGCTGGTGGGAACCAATTAAAGTTTTCTTTGGACATCCCACTGTATACTGATCACTGAAATAAACTGAAGCAATACTTTGATGCAAAATAGCAAATAAATAAATAATAATAAGTGAATCTGTCATTCAAAAAAAACTCTGGCAACTAGTTGCATAACTTTCCTGGAAAAAGAAATGTATGTTTAAGCAACACTAAGACATTAGCACAAAGTTAAAATTGTGTGGGGCACAATCTGTTATCAGATTTTGTTATAAAAAATTATATATATTTTTAATTACTATAAAATGGCAGAAAGCTTAATTTTGAGGGTAGAGATGAGTTTTATAAAAATGTGCAAATGTTAATAACAAATAAAATCTTCATTAAGTCCTATCCCTCTCAAGATACATCACCCCCTCTATTTGCCCACCCTCTTGACCTTTTATCACCAAAATTTAATAGCATCACATACAAGCCACAAAGCCAAATTCAGTTTCTTAATCTTTATTTTACTGAGCTATTAAAAAAATAACCCATGCCATGTTATAATAGCCAGGAAAGCAAAAAGGCCAAAGACCACATTTTATTGGTATTCACTTTATGACTGAAATTGAGTCTATAAGACAAGCTGTATTGTGCAATGTCCAAAACAGTTAAAAATTCCCATTCCTTGCTATGTAGCAGCATGCCAAAATTCCAAGACAAATCAACAAGATCCATATTTCTTACTCTTCACTAGAAGGAGAGTAAGCAAAAAACAATGCGATCTCTAGCCTTCCTTGCATATTTTGTTTACAAGTTTTTCAAGTATTTGGAATAATTTATTTATTTATTTCATATACAAGAGGAAATGTCATACAACAATCAATATCCTCCCTCAAAAATAACACCCATAATAAAAGATTAAAATACAAATAACAAAGAATATAAATCAATAGACATAATAAAAAAATCAAAAGATGTATAATGTTAGAAAGTTGTCTGCATATGAAATGAAAATACATCAAATATTTAATAGAAATAATTTTAATTTGCAACAAATAATTTCTCTCTTACTTGCCCAATTCAAAACAGGTTGAAATCCAAGGCCTTTGTTCTCCATTACTATAAAAACCACAACAAAAAATGCCATTGTCACTGTCGGTAAGTGAACAAACTAAGCGTAATCTATTGTTTCACCAATAACAAAGACTGTTTCTTTTGTCACACTCATACAATTCAGATTTTTGCTGGTTCTGAAAAATTAGATTTTCCAGATGTCGACCCTTTACAAATTGATGGCTTCAATTATGTTTTGTGAAAATATCTAATAATAACTAATTCTGATTAGTGTAGAATGTGGCCACTGACTGGCAGTCATTATTACAACTACTTCTGTCAATCTACATATTCAATTAGATTGGTCGGTCTAATCAACTCTAGTATTATTTTTCTTTGAGACTGCAGACAATTATAATCTTAAACAACTCACAATACTTTCAATTTTCATTGTTAGATTTATTCAAATTGTTTTCTAAACTGATTATTTCAATTTGTATAATTTATTTTCACTTATGAATAAGTTTTACAGTTCTAAAAGCATGTAATTATTTTATTAAAAAACATACAACACACCTCATAGATTAATTTCTTCAATGTGCAGACAATGTAAACTATTATTTCTACACTAAATCACTACCTTTTTCTCTATTTAAAATTCATAAAAATAGAAGACACACTAGAATAAATTAAAAGTGTCTTCACAATTCATCTCTTTTCACATTTTAGGAATACAACAAAGTCCACAATAAATGTTGACTCCACCAAGAGTCTATTCCTGAGATGTGAAAAGAGAGAAAATGTAAGGTTATTTTTAATTTATTTTTCTTGTCATCCTGGATTTTTTTTTATCAATGCTATTTGTTTTCTAAAATAATAAAATGATCATCCAAAGCAAATTTACAATTACATATAATTGTACAGTGTGTCTGAAAAACCACTGTACAATGAGAAATTTCTAATGACATTAAACTTATATGTTGGTATTGTGTATGTTCCAAATTTCCACTTTGTGATAGATGGCATTACTGCTTACGCAGATATTCTGGAATGCCTATTCACATTCACCTGGAAACGGTTGACCAAGACTGAGAATAAATTATAATCTTTCACTTTCATAACCAATTAAAAGGGTTTCTTTTGGACAAATAAATGAAATGTTATGTCTTTCAAATCCAACATTCACCCAAGTTCAAGAATTACTCAGATGATGATTAATTCTCAGATATGTTATTTAAATGCATTTTGGATCAGAATTCTTAGTGTCTGAAATATTGGTGTATGCTCTGTTGTAATTAATCATCTTCTGAGTAATTCTTGAACTTGGGTGAATGCCGGATTTGAAGGACATAACATTTCGGTTTATATGTCTGAAAAAAATCCCTTTTAGTCATGACGTTTCACTGTTCACTGTTTGACAACTGTCACTGCAAACTTCACTCATTCAAGGTCATTCCATTTATATCATTTAAAAATTTGCAAAAACTCCAGCTATTATCATACACACACAAAAAAATTTACGTATATATGCTACTTTTCGTCATTTACGGTAGTAAAGTTTCTTTTTGCTAGCATAAAAANTTATTAACCGTATATTATAAAAAATACATTAATAAATAAAATACAGAACTGGGAATGGTAATTTATGGTTTAGCCTAGTCTCAAGTAGATTGGGAGACAAGTAAATTTGACTTTGCCTCTCCTGGAATCAATTACCGACATAAGGCAAGGCATAATTTTATTTTTAATTTTCTACAATTTGATCACAGATAAAATTTTTCACTTACATAATTCATTTCCGTGAGTAATGCTACATGAACAGCCATTTTGTTCTGTACATTTTGATCAAAACAAACTCAAACAGTTTGTATCAAAAAAAAAATTTCCTGTTTTGAAAAATTGTAAATACTTAAAAATAAAACACCATTTGGTAGTAAACATGTGAAACACAGTCTGCAAAATAATGTACAGTAGTGTAGTGCCATCTATAAATGGAATGTTTTATAAAAATCATATGTTTTTAGATTGATGATAAATCGTCAAGTGATTGTTGTTATAATTATTTGCTTGACGATATAAATAAGTGAATCTGTCATTCAAAAAAAACTCTGGTTAATTAGTTGATTTTTATGATTAGTCTCATTGATTACAAATCGAATAAATTATAACATTATATTAAATATTTTGGTCAAATTATAGGCTTTTCTTAAGTTACTAAATGGTTGAAAAATCTGTAAACTGAACAAAAAATTTTACTCGTCTTTTTGTCTTCTTATTCGATAACATAATGCACATAAACAAAGTCGTAAAACGATCCTATAATTGGACAGCTGGAAAATGTAAACTTCAGGAAGGAAACATTTCAATTTTGAACAGTTTCACATCTTTAAAACAAGCTACTTAACAGAAAAATTAAAAAATTGATGCATGAATGCTGTTAATACTGTTTCATAATAAAACGTTTGCTTTATTTTAAACTCACAATGTTACATTAACGCAGAGAAATCAAAGAATTTTCTGATTTAAGAAAAAAATTAAAGCAATTTACGATTGTTTATATGCACTATAAACAAAATATTTCTCCCTCTTTCAAGTTGAAATATTAAAAATATTATTTACTTCGTTTTATACTTTTTGGACGACTGTCAGTCATTATTATATAAAAAAAATAAATTTAAATTGTGAAAAGAGAAGATATAATGAAAAAGCTACATGAGGTAGGAAGCTAGAGGGAAAAAAGAGAGAAAAATGATTGAGTCAAGAAAGAAAAATAAGCAAGAGCAAACTAATAGTAGCAATTAATATAGTAAAGGAGATGATATTGAACAAATAAATAACGGCAGAAACTGGATGTGATGATAATTGGCGAACTTCCGAATATAAACACATAAGGTGGAACTGGTATAGAAATAAAAATAATTGCCATCACTATAAAAAAAATGACTGCGTTTTATAAGTTAGCAATGAGAGTTTTAATAATTTTATAAATAATTAAACGGAATAATAATTTATGTATTACAGTTCAATGTTGCGTTGCCCACGTGAAAACTGTTTGGCAGTTATTATTAACTGATATTAAATAGAATTGACACAAGTAAAATGATTTATTTTTGTATAAAATATAACATCAAACTGAAATTTAATATTTCATTTAATAAATAATTAAATGTGATAGATTACTCTTAGATTTTATATAACCTATTACTATTTAAAGCGCAATCATTTATATTTGTAAAAATTTTCTTGGCGCATTAAATGCCAGTTTAAATGTGACATATTCATTTATTTAATTAATTAAAATTAGACAACTAGAGATGTTTAAAAAACGAAAAACATAATTAAAATTAGTTTTTTAATATAATAAAATAATATCAAAAATGTATATATTTTAAAAAGATTAAGTTGTAAATATAAGATATTCAAAACTTAATAAATATGCTCCGAAATAATAAATAAGTAAGCAAACAAGAAAACAATACAATATATTTATTCGTTCAACCTGTTTAATATAATAATTACTGTAAAAGTAAATTATACAAATTTACTTTACTAAACATATATTTATATAAGAATTTTTGAAATATTATAGCAAAAACAATGTTTATTCTATAAAATATTTAAATAAATTTTGATGTAGAATAAAAATGCTTTATTTTTTTATATTTTAAAATTTTTTTACTATTTTCCCATCTGAATTTTTTAGCTTTTAAAAGTTTGATGTTATTGATCTAGTCTACTCTAGCACAACTCCATCCATTTCAAAATAAAACTATCTAGCATTGCTAAACTGGTGAATGATAATATATATATATATATATATTATCATTCACCAGTATATATATATATATATACTCTTTGAAAACTACTCAGTTTTGTTGTTTTAATAGAATTCTAGTAATCAAAAAACAAAAAAAGTAAGAAAGTTTCGCGCATTATTAATCTATTCTATTATGTTATATCAATTTCTTTAAAAAAATATATTAAATATAAAAGAATATATTTTTTTCATCTTTTTTTCTTAATTCTAGAAGTGAGTTTATAAAATTTAAAATACAGTAGAAAAGAGGAAGAAATACAGTATACAATCCCTTCAGTGTAACATTTATCCTTATAGATATTTCCAAATATATTTAACTGTCGTTTAAATCCTTCTTTTTTCGATTTTCTGCATATCAATTTTTTTACCTTTTTTAAAAAAAATCGAAAAGTGGAATAAAACTTTTCTATATTCTTTCTATTCTTCCTATATACAGGAATTCTTACAATAAAAGTTGAAAAAGAAAAGGAAATTTTTAGAATATTTTAATGCACTTGCTTAAATAAAAAAATAATAATAATGCTAATGACTTCAATTTTAAAATCTATTTATCTAATCAAAATGTAAAAATAAATGGCTATTCAAAGCAATATTAAAAATATAAAAATATCTTAAAAATTGAAAATTATTTTGTAAATATTTATTTAGTTGTTTTCTTTGTTTTTTCTTGATTTCTGTTTATTTAGCTGCTAACAAAAATTTTTACTATAACAATAACAACATAAATAAAAGAAGTTATTGAATTTATTTATAATAATATTGCATTAATACATTAGAAAAGTTCTTTAATAATTATAATATACATTATGTATGATATAAATACAATATTTAATTGAAATACAATAAATATTATACAGTTATTAACAATAGATCCATTTTCCTGGAATACAATATGATTTATCTGGTCTAAAAATGATTATGCAATAACTAACAACACCGATTGTAACGTATTTTGTATACATTTAAAAATTAATTAAAATTTTCATATTCTGTAATTATGTTATTAATATTAATAAATACCAATATAAATATAACACTGATAAGTAATTACTGTCACTGTTACATACAGATTGAAGTTTCTTAAAAAATCAAAATAATTCTAAATTATTTAATAAGAATTATGTATTCAAACTAAAAGAGAGAATTTCGTAAGAAAGAACAAACAATTTTATATGGAAAAGCTATGTGTATAATTTTTTTATTTTGGTTCAACATTTAAACATTAATATTGTTAATTCAGGAGTTTTATTTTTATATTATTTTTATTCTTGTTATGATTTTATAAATGTATAAAATAATAGATGATAATAATTTTTTATGATTTAAAAAATCGTATTAAAATTGATAATTGTTTTAAAAAAAGTTATAAAACACTCGATAGCAATTTTTTTTAAATGCACGAATGCAGTATAATCAAAATTTTTAGTAAATAATCAACGAAAAAAACAGGATAAGCTGATCACGTGATATATTAGATGACCACGTGATTTGTGGCGTCTTACCCGCTATTGTGCAAACATAACGGTTCTTATAGCGTGATTTACGTTCCTTTTTTTATTTTACATAATTTCAAATACTACTCAGCTATAAGCATTTATAATTTACTGAATATAGATTATAAATAAATGTATATGTATATTAACATTCCAAATAGTTAACGTTCTTCCGAGGAAAAAATTTTAAATTACCATTTCATTTATTTCAATTGATTTAATATAAGGAAAACTGTAACACAGTTATATGAATTAACTTCGTTATGAATACATGAAAGTTAAATTTACTTGATTTAATCTATTATCCAGAAAATTAAAATAATTTTATATTCAACTTGCTCATTTAGTGTTAAAAAACGTTTATGTTTTACACATAAAAGATCAGTAAATAAAAAAAAATTGAAAGAAGTAATTCAGCACTTTTAATAATTTTGAGGAATATTTGAATTTGCTAGATAAGACTTCTAATCCTTTATGCTTAAGACCATTTATATATTAATCCATGTAAATTTATTTAGATAATCACCTGTAATCATATCTCTCATATATATATTTTTTTTAAATTATTTTTTACTGTTTATTAAATACTGCAAATAAATATAGTAGAAACTCGATTATCTGGAATGCGTTTATTCGAAACGCCGAATTATTCGGAAACAGTTTTTTAAAAATACTAGAATGTGTAGCGTTGTACTGTACTGTACTGTACTGTACATACCACAGAGTATAATACAGAGAGATCATATTCTCTAACTGGAAATTACTACGTCATCTGCAGATTGTAGCGCACCGAAACTAGGTTATATACGTAACATTACGTTAGATTTTGAGTAACTTTCAAATACCATAATTGCATTATAATTGAAACATTATGGGTATTTATAGTTCACGAAACTTTAAATGCACAGTACTTGATGTAACCAAAACAAAAAGTTTCTAGATTATCCGAAAGACCCTGCAAACCACTAAAGTTCGGATAATCAAGTTTCCACTGTATACTGATCGGTATACTATATATATCTTAAATTGAAATTACTACTGTATACTCTGATGTTTAATTTACAAATAAATATATGTTATTTTAAAATCGGACTCAAGAAAATTAAGAGGTCAAATAAAAGCGAAATGTATTGGATCAGACTTATAAGATTATCAATATTCAGTATTTATGCAATAATCGTATAATATATATTAATAATTGTGCCATTTGTGTCGTATTATGCATAATTTAGTAATTGCAAGTTTATGATTATACAATGTTAATTTATTTATATAAGTAATTTTAGTGCGTAATATAGGCCTATAACGCGTATATGTTGTATTTTCAGTTATTATATTCATATAACTAAATTTGTAAAAATATGTTTTTATTCTATATAGTTATTGTATAATAACCTTGTATAAACCTTATAGTAAACAGTAACCTTATATAAACTATGATATTTGTTATACATATATTTATATTTTGATAACTATCTTATTAATGAGTGTTTCACTTGAAATGAAAAAAACATTTTATCAATACTTTTAAAGAAGTTAGAATTTTTTTTATTAATTTGCTTTTAATCTCAAAAGAACTTTATTCATAAAAGTTATATATAATATATAATTATTTTTCCTTCTTTCAAATATTAATTCAAAATTCGTATGATTTGGAATTCCTTGTAATGAAGCTAATTATATGTGAATGAGGAGGATGTCGTCGAGAATGTCGGATTGCTTAGATTAAAAATCCTTTGAATGCCTATCTTTCAGATTTTTCTTCGAGCGTCGTATATTACAGAGAAGTGGTTTTTAAGGAATAAACATAAAAATTACACTAATCAACNTTTTTCATCTTTTTTTCTTAATTCTAGAAGTGAGTTTATAAAATTTAAAATACAGTAGAAAAGAGGAAGAAATACAGTATACAATCCCTTCAGTGTAACATTTATCCTTATAGATATTTCCAAATATATTTAACTGTCGTTTAAATCCTTCTTTTTTCGATTTTCTGCATATCAATTTTTTTACCTTTTTTAAAAAAAATCGAAAAGTGGAATAAAACTTTTCTATATTCTTTCTATTCTTCCTATATACAGGAATTCTTACAATAAAAGTTGAAAAAGAAAAGGAAATTTTTAGAATATTTTAATGCACTTGCTTAAATAAAAAAATAATAATAATGCTAATGACTTCAATTTTAAAATCTATTTATCTAATCAAAATGTAAAAATAAATGGCTATTCAAAGCAATATTAAAAATATAAAAATATATATAAATTTTGAATACAGTATCCATATTGACAGAGGAAGAATGATAGTTTATTTTAGAGATAGAAGTCTCATTGCCGTTTTAATTTATTTAGCATACGGCATTTAATTTTAGTAAATAATTAACTCATTACCTAATCAATTAGATTGAAATAGTTCTTTTTAAAATTTTGTCAAATATAATACCATAATTAAAAAGATGTTTTCCCTTGAGTTAAATGTTATTGAGCAATTTGTGTGTTAACG
>NW_019387107.1:4028-14869 GCF_000671375.1 Centruroides sculpturatus | reverse complement strand
AAGAACTAGAAAAGTAAAAATGAAAGATGAAGAGAAAGATAAGCAAATTTGTTGAGTTATGAAACTAATGTCACGTTCCAAGAACAAGAATCTTAAACTTTTGCAATAATAATTAAAAAAAATTCGTGGAAAGTAGCCAAGAATAATATTAAGAAAACATTAAGAAATGTTTCAAAAAAATGAAACTAAAATTAAAATATTCTGTTGTCTATTAAAAATTCTTCTTGTTCTGTTTTTAATGTTGTTGTGCATCCTCCTGGATTACCTTTTGTGTCCTTCACCATTATCAACTCCTTCCCATATAAATTATGCAAGACGTGTGTTCTGTGTGCTTCTCTCTTTCCGGATTCGACAGTTCTTCCAGTATCCTGGGAATGCGACAGATTCGGGATTTACTTTTTTCTCTGCGATACATTCCGGGATTCTTCCTCATAAGTTCACCACTGACAGTGATGAACTTGTGAGTCAGTTCGGTACACTTTGGTGACGACAGTAGTTTCTGCACGTAGTGTAAGAAACGTCTTTTTTTCAATACACGGTATTTTAAACCAGAAAAACAAGACACTTTTCGTCTCGAATGCCTCACTCGTATACATGATGTTCTTAAATTTTAGCTGTGCAGAGAAAGCCCCTTTCAGACTATAAATATAACACAGAGGAGACTCAGAGACCTGAGTACTCATCCCAACTGACCGATAACCTCTGGGAAATACATCAAAGTGGAGATAGGAAGTGAATGAATTCATCACCCGTACTTAATACTCTTAAATAAAATTGGAAACAGACATGACAGCGTAAAGACAATATGAGAGATTCAGACAAAAATATTTAAATTTAATTTTTACAGAACAAAGGATTGTTGATCAGAAAAGAATAATTATACACGGCATCAACAACACAAATACAATAGTCGAAAATACACGGAGATAATAATCATAATAATTACAACTAATGACATTAGACAAAAAATTAATTAATACACTCTTTACATTAATTTCAAGAAATATATATTAAATATAAATACGCTAAATATGTAAAGTACTGTACAGTACATTCAATCAGATTCAACACTCTCAGACATACATAAATTAATTAGGCAAGCTGACACAATGACAACATAATACAAAAGTTAATGAAAGTGATTAGAAAGATATTCAAGAAAATTAAAATACAAAAATAAGACAAACAACACAACACATATGTTTAAGAATACAAGAAGATCAACTATAACAGAACATCAACTATAACAGAACAACACAATACATGTTATCTCATCTTATGTACAGTACATGGATGAAGTAAACGACGTATTTGACGTATCCACATATGCACAGCTGATTTACCTGTTAGAAGTTATACACACTTATTTCACTGACATTGGACACACACGAAACCACAGAAATAAAATGAACATTAACAAAAAAATTAGTCTAAGTTCTCTGTAGAAAAACCGCGATTCTCCTCCTTGAAGAAGAGAGAATGAGGCCCCCATATGTTTTATATCTTTTCTACAAACAAAGCGAGAGTTTTCTACAAAAAAAATAATAATAAGAAAAATCACAATTACACAAATCTGTAACTCGTGCTGACAGAAACTTCTGTCTATGCACCACACTGATATTTCGGGTATTTTTCTACATGACTCATTGGAGGAGAAGATAAAGAAGTAGTGCTTACGTTAAAAAAGAAGCAGTTCTAAATATGACTTGTAATATTTTCAGTTTTTCTCCTTTTCTCCGTTAATAAAAACATAATCCTCTATAAAACAAAACTTCCTAGCTGATACCATTACGTTTCGTTTTTAGACAAGTTTTACTGTATATGGATCGTAACGATACCACAATTAGCTTGTCTAAATGTTAAAATGCGTAATTCTATTTTGTTTTATTTTTTATTTATTGTGAAATAGACCTAATTCAATATTCGAGTAAATGACTAAAGTGTTATAACCTTGCATATAATATCATTTAATAGAACTAATAGAATGACTGTCCTAAGTATGATTAGCCATAAGTTTTATATAGTATTTTTATTGTAATATATATTATATTACGTGGTTATATAATNTTAAACATAATAAAAAAAAATTACTATTTTTTCGAAATTAATTAACCATAAATTAACTATTTTTTTTAAAAAAGGACAACAATAAAACATTAGCAATTTATATCTATTTCGTTTAAATTATAATATCCTCATTAGAATTTTTACTCTAGAAACATAATATTAGTTTTTATAAGCTGATTTAAAAAACCGGTCTTAGGTCTGTCTATATGAATAATCGTCAACTCACCTAAATTAACAATAACTAGTTATCAGATGAGCCAGTTTTTATGTCTACAACAACAAGGATTTTCCATACAGCTTAGTCTCACAATATCACAATGTATATCCAACACTAAAATTACTTCAATGTACCTTCGTGTTTCGAGACGACATTATTAAATGACCTCTTATCTCCTTGACTTTCTTGGTCTCGTCATTTATAACTTGTTCACCTCGAAACCTGGCGAGTTTGGTTATGAAATAATAGTCTAATCTACTAAAATAGGCTTCTTCTAGACCCGTGTGCAAGACTTTTAAAAGGGTGAAGTTAAAAAAAACATACTATTTCTTTTTATAATATAGTGTATTTCATATTTGTAATATAGGTATATAGAGTAATAGAATACAGTAGACTGAGGAGAAACTGAATGAATACGTGTTAATTGCAATGAAAAATATAAAAAATATAATAAAAAAAGGATCCATGATTTCGTTTTCGAGATACAGTGGGGTCAAAATGACAACGTCCATGCTTCCTGACCCGTAATTACGCGTGCGGAATTTAGGGGAAAAAATAAATAAATAAGTATTACATCCTTGTCAGCAAGTGTAAGAATCGCTTCTTCAGTAGTTTACAAGTGTAAGGTTCACATCTAGGTGTTAGCAAGTGTAAAAATCACCACTTCCGAGCAAAGCAGTTACAAGGATCGCCTTTCTTTCTATTATAAAGAAAGTATTAATCATTTTTCATCGAAATAATAATCACTGTTATTTTGTCGTTATATTAATTGTCATCAAGGCTTATTTTTAACAAAATGAAGGTATAAATTCCAAATTTATAACGCTAAGTTTCTAATTAAATGTACACATACATCAAGTGTGATTTTGCTTTGTTTACTAGGCAATTTTCTTCTTTATGTTATTTTTATTGTATAAAAAAACAATACAAAACGTAATCTGAAAAAAATATCAGCTAAAGTAGCGAATTTTAGTATCAATTGTTATTTCCCAATCAAGCATAAAAAGTTATAGATGCTGAAGGACGAATACATAACTATTGTTTTTTTTTGAAATTGAAAGCTCAGATATGTATTTAATTGTTATTTCAATAGTGAAAAAAATTTAATAAAATTCGTAAAGTAAAATACTAATTCTAAATTCAATACAGTTAATTCTAAAAAAAATATTATTATTTTATTATAACTTTAAAAAGCCATTAGTTGTTCATTTTCTTCCTTCATTAGCTATGACTTTTTAATGCTTTAGAGGAAAATAACAATTTATACTTAAAATTTACTATTATTTTTGTTGATATATTTCTCAAATTACCTTACGTTATGTTTTTATACAATATAAAATAACATAAAGGTGCATATTGTATAAAGTAGTGGTTCTCAAAGCGTGGTTTGTGTACCACTGATGGTTCACAAAACTTTTTGCAATTCTATGCAGCAAAAGGGTATTTTCAAGCATCGCATATCTCGTTAGGTTACCGGGTAGACAAACTATTTTGGCACACAATCTATCATTATTTAATATTATCTACAGGACAAGAAGTTGGAATGGGAATAGGTGATCCACGGTTCATCAGTATGATTCAGTAACATTTTGTAAACTACAAATTTTCTATAATTGAATATGTGAGCGCTAAGTTTTGGCTCACAGTAGGATTTATCAAACATTATACCGTTATTACAATAAACATCAAGTGTTCATTGATCTCTGTGTGATTTCTCCTATTGACTCAATAGTGTATGGTAAGTCCTACGATAATTTGTAAAAAAACAGAGTTTAAAAAATAATATTAATGCTAACCCTCTTATAATACTTCACCACTTACTGCGATGTGTCTTATTACTATTTTTTCACGGTATTTATATATTTCTAAATAAAAATACTGTATGTTACATTTAAAAGTTGTAAGAAACCTGACACTTCTCTGTAATGGATAGACTTTTGCTCGTTATAGAGAGATTTCATTATACGTATATATTAAATGTTTTCGAACAATTCTAACCATTTTCTATTAGTTTGAAAACGAGCGATTATTCATTTAATATAATTTTAAACAGTATAAATTATTTTAAATTTAATTTTAAAAATAGAAACAAGAATAGCCGACTATGCTAGTTTTTGTCTTTGAATGTTTTTCTTCGTTTTTTATTTTAATAATTTATTGGAAAAATTTAGTTGTTGACCTTGATCATTCAAGCTAATTGGCAATTTTGAAATAACGTAACATTATACTGTAGAAATTCGACATAAATATGTATGTATGTACACCTTTCCAAAATGTGCATTGCAAAAGACTAGATATATTAAACCACTGATAATTGTCAATAACTCAATTAAAACAATAAACGAGTTATGTGAGTATACAAATATCAAATTGTTTGCATATTTTAATAATATATTGGTTTTTATAGAGATACCCTACTTAGATACTACCCATCGACACTCTATTTTCCTTTGTTTCTTAATATTGATTAAGAAAAAAGGATATAAAAGCCATTAAACATTAGTATTATTAATTAGTTAAGTGTCCATTTTTATTAATTAATTGAAATATTTCTTTGTACATGCTTTGAACGTGATTTTGTGAGGTCTTCACATACACCTCTTCCTAAGCCTGAAGAATTGCAGTTTTTTTAATGTTCGACTGATGCAAATGAATTGTTATCTGCTCATGAGAATTCCTTATTTAAAGATTTTCAATCGTATTGAGAATTCTGTCTATTCTAGAACCTCAATATCGCTATTCTGAAACCAATGTCGTATACTGCGACTAGAATAGGCGCTTGAATTATCTTGAAGGGTTGTTGAAGGGCAAGAGTCAGTTAATAATCTAAGCTGTTCATCCTTGATGGAAAAAAAAGCTAATGGTAATCTTCCTGTATCTCTAAATGCCCTCCAACCATCACACTATTAGCCTTCACTGTCTGGAAAGATTGAATAGATATTGAAATGATTTAAGAAAACTGTTATATGTAATACATGTTATATGCACACATTTATTTGTTCTGTGAATAAGCACGTCATAAGTATATAGATTTTATTATATTTTAAATTGTTAGGCTAATTAAAAGTATAATGCAGTATATGCTACTCTATTTCTGTTTTATTTAAAGAATTAACTTTATTTCCATGGATTATCACTTAATTTAACAATATTATCTAATAAATTACTTAATATCATAAATTAAATATACATGTTATTGGTAATAATTATGAACTCTATTGCTTAATTTATTGCTATTTGTGATTAAGGTACACAAACAGGGTATAAAAATTAATTTCCGGATCGATGACTGGAAGCTTAAAATTTAAAATATGATAATTATGAACGAAGTATATTTAAAATTGACAATTTAATAATTAGAAATAGACGATAATTATAAATTATTACAATAGTAACCAAAACGTAGCCTCACGTGGCTCTAGTATATATAGGTTTGGCATTGGTAAATATGGGATTTGATTGAGATAATTTAAAATTAGTTGTAAAGTCTGTATAAAAGACATTAAAATAAATTTCCCATTTAAAATTTATGCAACCTTTAATAATGTTCAATAAAATAAACAGGGAATGTCCCGGGTTATTATTATTAACTCTGTTCCTAGAACTACTTAAATACAATGGAAATCGCAATTAATTTTTTAAAATGTTTTTAATATTGTTAATTTTAACATAGAGAAGACTAAGATTTTGTTAAATACACACAAGTTGTTCGGTTCTTTTGATAATTATCCTAAGATATTTTAAATTTTATACTATAATAACCTATTGTGTGAGTGTCAATCAGATTTCAGTCTTATTTTGATATTTTGACTACATTTAAGATAAGAAGTAGTTTAAAAGCCACTTTACATAAGTCAGATACAAACAATTAAAATGATACGGTTTTTACTGCATTAATTAGTTATCTGGTTTTATAAAGGAAAAGTTATTACGGTATAGATTTCTATCAGATTCAAACTGTTATTATCTTTTAGAGATTTTAATCTTAGAGTAAGGGAAATTCTAGAAAACCTTGGATTTGAATCTAGGATATCCGCTCTTTTGCTTTATTTTCCTTTATTCGTATTCATAAACTGTTTTGTGGGTCAGGTATTTCCCTTCTTAAAGCCAACCAAATGACTTGTTGGCATGCAAGAATCAGTTTATCAATTAATTATAGTAATAAAAGTATATTCATTTCCTTACAAAATGTACTAAGATGTATATTAAGGAAGTACAGATTATACAGAACACTGTGAATGCAACTTATTAACTATTGAATGCATTATTTTGTATTAATTAGATTATTAGTAATTACAGTTGTCTTTATTAGATAATTTTCTATTGATTGTAGCCTATATAATGTATATATTTATATACTAAATAAACTTAATTTAAATGAAATCTATAACAAGTTTTTACACTGATTTGGGGAGTTTTTTTGTAATTTTTATTAATTATTTGACCTTAATGTTAAGATGAAGGTCAACTAAATATAGTGAATAAACTACTAATGGAAAAAAAAGACTGAAAATTCTGGAGTTTAGATTAATAGATTCAGTTTGGATTGTAAATATAAGTAAATTTAAAAACAAAACAAAGATTTAAATCAGTCAAAATATAGAAAATAAATCACGCTCTGAATAATAAGAACAAATATGAATAGTTTCTAAATTATTACATATAAATTCATGTATTGACACGGTAATTTTCGAATATTTTGAAAAATAACAATACTTTGATAATTATCGTTCCAGAATATTGTTTAGTTGATGACGTTTATTTTTGTGTCATTCCTATTTCCGTATTTTCGCATCAGTTAAAATGTAACTAATGGTCGTTAAATACAATGCACTGAGAAGGGAAAGTCGTGACGAGATTTATTATATAAAGCCAACTACCAAATGATTTCAAATAATATAAAAATAATAAAATTTTCAGTATGTTAAAAGTGAGAATAAACATATATATTGTTTCTATCATTATAAAATAAATTTCAAATAAGAAAATCTTCCTTTCTTTACTCTATAATTGGTATCTTTTTCGGTATACTTTTGAATTATGTCTTCATTTTGTGATTTATTTAATTATTTAAATTACCTCAAAAATAAAATTAAATAAGAAAATAAACTTAATATTTTTAGAATGATAGTGCCAGCAGGACTTAAGATGTCCTTTTCTATATCTATCATGTATTCGACCAGACCTATAATAGGGCTTAATGAGGCTGATTATGATAAATGGAGATCGACATATATGGGTCAATACATTTAAAAAAATTACCGAACTAGACTCTAATGCTATTTGTACAGTACAAAATGGTTGTTTTTCCAAAATTTCAGCCATTTGGACAAGCAGGATTTCAATTAGTGGGTCCATGTCTGTACAGAGCCTGTACCATTTAGGCATTCTAGGCAATCGCCTAAAGCACAAGCGAATTCTTTTTTAGAAAGATTACATACTGTATATTACTTTGTATATTATTAATAAAGCATGCTAAAATAATTTTTATTGTACTTGTAAACGTTGCCTAGGGTGCAAAATAACCTGGCACCACACAGTGTTGACTTCACACATTTTTCTTTTTTTTTTTTAGGTAAATGTTTTATGAGGAAATATTTTCTTATAAAAGATTGGTTTGGTGTCCCCTGTTGATGGGGTTCCCAGGAAATTACTCTTTTTGCCCATAGGATAACGGACTATTGAAGTTTGTATGGCCCATTAACCGAAACCATTTTACTATTTATTTTTGAACAAATAAAATATGATGTTTCTTCATTAATAAAAACGTAGTCTTAAAGATTTTACTTTTTGTTAAAAACATTAATTTATAGGGATAGAGATCACTACGGGCCTCTATTTTCTCCGGATCCAGGAAAAATCTCCAGCTTCTCTCTTCTTTCGATGACCATGCACATGACAAAGAAATGGATCCCAGAAAAAGACCGTCTTTTGAATCATTAGGTAGCATTCACTATTATATTGATAATACTACGCACTAATAATTCTCACTTTCTATTGCTTAAATGATCTGTCTCAATGCATATTAGAAGAGGGTATTATTGACTGATTCATTTGTTAAAGGGAGACAATAGATCGTAAAGTTATATGACCGAGCATAGTTTTACGCATCAGAACAGGTGTAACAAGCAACTAGTAATCGGTAAGTCTAGGTGAGAGAGTAAATTCCCTCGACCAAACTATAATAAATTTTGGGAGCTGAACTCGAATCTCTTACAAATCATTTTATTAGCGAGGTTGAGGCCGAAGTTTTCATCTCTCAAACGTGAACGTCGAACGTCGAACGTCGAGCGCCGCTATCTTGTAAGCGGCTCTCGACGTTCGACGTTCACGTTTGAAAAATGTTTATATTTATTCTTCCTAATCTTAATATAATATACAATACAGTAAATGATTTGTAGATTTGAATGATGAAATAAAGCTTATTTATGTTTACACATTCCTTGAAACATATGTAGCATTATGTTCACTGAATCAGAAATTTAAATAAACTTATTTTATGTACTATTTATTTTATATTTTATTTATCTTTACAGTGATACATTAATAAGGCAAATTAATAACTCTGAATGTAATAAAATTCAATTTTTAATTTAATTTCAATTAAAAAATAAATTCTAAATTCCAAATAGTGAAATCTTATCATCTTATAGGAAATAAAAAACAAATCTTTAAAAAATATCTGAAATAAAAATATCAAAATAGCAATCTAAAATGCTTGAATGTAGAATTCGTTACAGTTGTAAGCATTAACAATAGAATTTCACCAAGTGTAACAAAACATTATAAGAGTTGCGACATGAAAATTGTTAATAATTTACTAAAGAAAAGCCCTAAATAATCTACGTTCGATTATTATGAAATAAAAATTTTATTCATGTAAATTTATATATGTGAAATTATAATCATAATGACTTAATATGGAAACACTAAAAATGCTTTAAATAAATAGAAAAAATAGAGATAACTTATATGACAAAAAAGTCAGAATAAATATATTAATTAGTGTTAACTTACTTTTTATTCTTTACAGAAACAAATAAATAGTACAATTAAATTTATAAAAATTGGGAAATAAATTATCTAAAATAAATTACAATGTAAATTAAAATACTTTTACCTGTTTATTTCTTGTATTAGAATAACAATTTTATGCTTTATTTGATTTTAAATGCAGCAATCTGTAGCAATATATTCTTCACTTTCTGTATAGATTCATTCGAATAGCTGTGCGTTTAGATTTAAGGAAGGTAACACACGTGTCTTGCTTGCTAGTTTATTGTGTCTTTTCCTGTATGTACCATTATCAAGTTTGAAATGACGTTACTCAGTGACACGTGATTTGCTTAACAAATAAGATTTTTACTACTTTTTAACTGGCAGTTTATGAAGGTATATAAATTTACATTAAGTTAAATGTATACTATTTCAGGCTGAATTTAAAAATTGATATGATCTAACTTAAAACTGTAACTTAACTTAAGTTGGGAGGAAAGACCTCTTCCTCCTCTCTAAATAATAATAAATTTAAAAGCGTAAGGCCTTAAGTTATCGTTTGTTCAGTTTATATGTAAATCTATTAATATAGTATATTAATGTTCGTTATAGTAAGTAATATAGTTAAGTTAATTCAAGAACACAAGTAAACAAATGACGTATTAAATAAGGAAAGTGGAGAAAATCACAAATCAAATAAAATCAAGGTGAATAAAGAAGTTATATAAATGACATCTTTATCTGTTCCTTATTTAAGTTACAATAATTTATTTATTGTTTATTTTATGACAATTACATTATTAATTACAGTATAATTAATAATGTAATTGTCATAAAATAAATGCGATAATTTATGTTATTCCGTCTGTATAGTTTATAATATAGGCCCTACCGGATAATTATAATTAAAGTATCCTTATTCAATGCTGTCTGGAGAGATATTTCTTAGTCTAAATGCAACCAAATCTGGTATGGTGGCATTTGAGGATGATATTTATTCTGTTTATTTTATTATTATAAAATGACAAAAAGCTTAATTTTGAGGGTAGAGATGAGGCTTATAATCAACAAAACCTTTATTAAGTCCGATCCCACTCGAGATATGACGCGTGCCCACCTCTATCTCTCCACTCCTAGACCTTTAACCACCAAAATTTAATAGCATCAATTCCCTTAATACATAAACCTCCCTGCAATATTTCAGAAAATTTTTGGCAAAAACACGGGAGTTATTAAACTTCAAAGTGGGTGTTCAAAACCGTGCCATACTCACACACATGCTAACATCTATACATACAGAAAAATTTCTGTATGTATAGAAAAATTTCTGTATGTATAGATATTTCTAGATATATCCAGAAATATCTATACATTTTCGATTTTTTAAGGGGGACCTTAAATCATCGAGAAATCCAGAAATATTCGGTGAAATATTTCTAGATATATCCAGAAATATTTCAATAAATATATCAAATATATCCAATATATCAAATATATATATATTTGATATTAAATATATCAAATATATATTAAAATAAATATATATATTCCAGAAATATTC
>NW_019387107.1:0-2062 GCF_000671375.1 Centruroides sculpturatus | reverse complement strand
AGTGCTTACGTTAAAAAAGAAGCAGTTCTAAATATGACTTGTAATATTTTCAGTTTTTCTCCTTTTCTCCGTTAATAAAAACATAATCCTCTATAAAACAAAACTTCCTAGCTGATACCATTACGTTTCGTTTTTAGACAAGTTTTACTGTATATGGATCGTAACGATACCACAATTAGCTTGTCTAAATGTTAAAATGCGTAATTCTATTTTGTTTTATTTTTTATTTATTGTGAAATAGATCTAATTCAATATTCGAGTAAATGACTAAAGTGTTATAACCTTGCATATAATATCATTTAATAGAACTAATAGAATGACTGTCCTAAGTATGATTAGCCATAAGTTTTATATAGTATTTTTATTGTAATATATATTATATTACATGGTTATATAATATGTATATTAATATACACATTACAAAAATATCGGGTTTATGGGTCATAGAACTGTTTTCGCTCAATTACAAAAGTATTGTATATTGGATGTTTTTATTTATTCACTAAATTATTACAGTAGACCCCCTATAACACTGTTAATAATTCCGTGTTGTATGAATTCCATGTTGTACGAGTTACTTAGATTTTACAAATACATGAGCCGTTCACACGTATTTGTAAAGTCTAAGTGACTCGTACAACATGGAATTCATATAACACGGAATTATCAACAGTGTTATAGGGGAGTCTACCGTACTTACAACGTAATAAAGAATTTAAATTTTATAAAGGCTTCTAATTTTCGATATATTCTTTTAATACAATATATTTGTTCTTTTTTTAAATTTTGATTTTGCAACAATTATTGAGTAATGGTCGAAGACTAAATAAGCCACGATTTTACTTATCTGACTGTGTTATAAAGTCTTAATAGAGACGTTTTTCTTACTGACTATTGTTTATATGACATCATAGTCGTTGTAGATGCCAACAGCGATGACCTCGTTAGAATAATTATTGGGATCAATTGCGAAAATCCTCGATTGCACACGCTAGTAGAAAGTAGAAGTATTTTTTATTTTTTATATATTATGTCTTTAAATATTCAATTAGTCAGTTAAACTGCTCTTGACTTTTATTATTATTATTATTTTTAAACTTTTAGATGTCAGAGTGAGTTTAAAACTTGCTTGTTAATTTTAAATTAAGTTGGAATAATATTTTAAAAAGTAATACAGCGTATATAAAAACATATAATTTAACTTTAAAAAAATTTTTTTCCTTTGCTCTTTCTGTTATGTTCGAGATCACAGCGGTGATTACGAAAAGATTTTACACACGGGCGTAAAGAGGGAAATATTCAATGGATCCCTATTACCTTGGCTAAGCATGTTGAACACTTTATTCTATATAATATATTTAAATACTGAATTAAAATTCAATCATATAACATGATTGATTACTCGGTTGAATTCTGAAGTTAATTTTAATTAATATCCCTAATAATATGGGGAATGTTCATGATAATGATATTCATAAAACTACTGTGCAAGCGTAAATAACATTTTTGTTTCTTCCCTCATTGACCTTCGATTCCCAGAAAAAAATTAAATTGATAGGCCTACAACGAGATGCTATTTGAAAAAAATTATTAACCAATTTGATATATGTATTCATTGTTAAAGTCGTCCTTTCCCCGCAACAATATTACTTATGATATTACTTTCTTTTCCTTTTCTGCAATAAAAAATTAAACTTCTTTCGTATTTCATTCTTATTGAAGTAAATGTATCAATAAATTATTAATCAATGTGTTTTTCTGTTATCTACATATTTATTTACGATAACAACTGTACTAGACTATATCTATAATAAAAAAATATAACACAGCATATATTTTTCTATGTGTCAATATATTCTGCATGTGTTTTATAGTGTTTCAACATAATAAAACACGTGTAACACCGAATCGCTAACTGCTACCGCACAAATATAGGCCAACCTCTATCACAAAACATGACGTCACAATTTGTAGTATTATTAGTTGTTCACGAACAAACCGTTTATTTCGGCTTCATTATTAATAAATAACAAAGATTGCGTATACAAGAAAATAATATGTA
>NW_019387106.1:0-14552 GCF_000671375.1 Centruroides sculpturatus | reverse complement strand
TTTGCTTTCAATATATATACACAGATAAAAATAAAAAATGATATACAGATTTAGTTTTTATATCTGTATTCTATATATAACCAAAGGTTATTTTTCAAAAATCAAATTTAAAGAATAGTTTCTATGGGAGCAAACTAACAGCTGTCTCATCGACTCCAAGTCCAAGTCAAAAGTAAAGTTTTTTTGTGTTTTCTATCCACATGCAAAGTCCTTCCTTCCTCTTTGTTAACCCTTTGCATGAATTCATGCCAAGTCCACAGAGTATGTTCTACCAGTGGTCCTTTTGAGGAAAGAATTGTAACCCTATAGGTGACCTGGTGTGACCTATTTACACACTGCTTCTTTGTAAAGTGTCGGTTACAATTTCGGTGGGTACGAACATTTTGTTTTTAATATAAAGAAAATTACTGTTATAATCAATGTAAACAGTAAATTAGAATTCATGAAATACAATTAAAACATGAAATACATTATCTAGTACTTCATGTTTTAATTAATCATCATTTTCTATAGAGTACTTACTCTATAGAAAAATATATTTATGATCATTAAATACATTTTATTAATGAAATAAATACTATTATTCTATTAAAATACCTACCTGTTCACAGTAAGATAATTTTGGAGCTGCTCCTTTTAAATCTAAGTGAATTAATCTATAAAATAAAAAAATATATAAACACTAATTCATTCAAATAAATTACTATACATATACCAAAATAACTCCAAATTTAGTAATTGGTTTAGCTGTAAAAGTCCTAATTTGCTGTATCCAATTATGCAAACGATACAGATCTGAACCCAGATTCATGAACATCTCGTAAGATACAACATAGTATCTCTCCAATATTGTAAAGTTATTAGAAACTAACAATGGTTTATACTTCATATTCACAAAACAAATCACAGCACTTATGATAAAACAGGAATTGGTAATGAGAGTGTGTCTTATGATATCACTAGCAACCACCTCTGTTTTAATAGAGTTAATAGGAAAACATTTCTTTTCGAATTTCCTCACTGCACGTGGTATTTAACCTGTGGTCTAAGCAAAGGTAGCATTTTATTTCAAATCAGAAAAGTTTACAAGAAATAATAAGAAAAACACGTTAGAATTGATTATCTATCAATAGAACCAAATACTCAACCACTTAGACCTAGACTTACGAGAGCTCTTCGATATCGTAGTAGTTACGAGACTTTTTACAATATTGTAGCTTACAATGTGCATTGCAAATACAAGACTTTTTGCATCTGGCAACTTACAATGAATGTCCTCATAAGTTACGATACGAGGTGTTTGTGAATCTAGCTCCTGGTTCATGTAATTAGTGACTTACAAGTTACACCGAGGCAACTAATAACAAAATAATTAATTACCATATTACTTGCATATAAGATGAGGTTTTTATTCATTCAATTATTTCATTGCTTCAAAAACCTAGGTCGTCCTATATGCACGAACAAAGGATTCTTTGTGTTTTTGCAATAATTTCTGTGAACCGTGTATACTTCATGCTGACATTATAGGTCTACAGTCTATTTATCATAAGTTGGCACCTACTGTAAACAAATTAAGACACACACCCCTTTGTTTATTGGTTTAATCCTACATCCATCAATTAAAAACTGTGTTGCATCTCATTCGTTCGCAGAAAATAGTTTCTCGTTATTTATAAAAACATTAATGAAATACAAATCACTTAGCAATGATTATAAATGTAGTTATTTTATATTAGTTAAACTGTTATTTTTAATGAATATTAGCACATTCTGAATCATTAAAAATAAACTTTTTCCAGTCACACTCACTATAATGTTTTGGTTTTGTTTTCCATTCATCACGTATTAAGGTAAACAATCATGTTTGCCTTAATACATGCATTTGATAATATTTTGTGATTAAACGAATTAAAATTAGAATTGTATTAATAAATCTAATTTTCTTTATTTTGATCTCTTAAGTCACACCTCGTCCTATACGCGAGATCGTCTTATACCCAGTAAATACAGTAAATAATAAATTATTTAAGTACAATTTATTCAATTGCTATTTTTAAATTAACCAAACAAGAATTTGTATTAAATTTCAGCATGTTTATAGGTTTCAAAGTAACGTAATGATAAGTAATGATGTTGTCATTGTAACCAGTTTGTTTGAACTAAAGGTATCATTCACCACTACCAATTAGTTGGGCAGTCACTATCTAGCCCACCTGGAAGATTGGCATGTCTGGTAGCAAGCAGTAAATCACCAGAAACTTTATATGTAACATTTTTGAATCATGCCCAATCTTGGCAGTTCAACAAGCTTGCGACCCTTTCAATGGCTCTGGCGGGACACAAAAGGAGTTGCCAAATATTGTGTTTGGGACATTTTTATTGCTGATTTTTTTATATGACAGCTAAATAGCTGCTAATGAAAGGTCGGTGTGGTCAGAGGTTTGTAATTGTCAAAATTTTTTAAACAATCTGTTTGGGTGTAGACGGGTTTTTATAGTTTTGCAGATGCGTAGTTTTTCCATCAAGTGCCACAATTATTCATCGATACTTTATGAGGGCGGTACTATTTAGAAAGATAGTACATCAAGGTTTGACTGTATACAGAATGCAAACTTTGTATTTTCAAACAGACTTATAATACTAATCTTGCATTTTTTATATTAATTTCAATAATTTAAAACAAATTACTTACTTAGCAAAATTTGGAGAGGCGAGATCGATCGAACACATTCTGATCTTAATAAAAATGTCCAATCAGCCCTGTAAAGAATTAATGAAATTTTAGTTTAAATTTTAATTTATTTTATTTATCTGATCTAAAATACAGGTATGTGCCTCTTAATGATGGGATACGCTTGGTGAAATATGTCATTAAGTCCCTCTGTTAATCAAACTTACACGGTACAGTCTATTACTGAAATATTCATCACGTGTACAGTTTACATATGTATCTGAATGTAGAAAAGATATGGGTGATTACCAATTTTTCGTCTCCATTATAATCTTATGGGACCTCTGCCAAATACGTGGTCTATCATTAAGAGGTGCATCTGTAAACACTTGAATTTAATCATTTAAATGTTTTTATATTTACTGAAGTATAAATTTCTAAAATTCAATTGCATTAAGTTTTCAGAGTTAGAAAGATAAAAATTGAGGCTAGATATTATTTATTTATATATAAATTAAAATTGCAGCTGGTGTTGTGACCACATCACAATAAGTAATCTTGATTTTTAAAGATAAAAGCAAATTTTCACACTAATCAGATGGATATGCTTGTTTACTTTTACTTCTACAAAAATGAATTAAATCTTTGCTGAATATTTAATACTGCAGGATGTGGGTATTTTCGATATTTTGATTTTGTAATCGTTGATGCGCTGAAAAAGCCATTTGGTTTGTGTATTAAGGGGTCAATGCTATTAAATTTTTCTGGTTAAAGGTCAAGGGGGTGGGAAAATAAAGGGGATCATGTCCCCCATCTCGAGTGGAGTCAGACTTAATATTTTACTTGTTATTAGCATTTACAATTTTTTATAAAACCCTCAAAGCTAACTTTTTGCCACTTTTATAATAAGTAATAATATGGTATTAAAAAACTTTTTATAACAGATGGTGCCACCGCAATTTTAAATCTGTTTGCCAGGCAAGTTATGCAACTGGTTACTAGAGTTCTTTAACAGCAGTGACTCTAAGAAATAAACATAGAAAAAAATTCATACTTTGCCAGTTTAGTCATCCTTCTGTGTTACAGCCTTGGACAGGCTATATTTGTAGGCAGGAAAAGCTTACCCTTTAGAGCAGCAGTCGGCAAACTTTCTGACCTCACGGACCACTAAAGTCACAATTTTGAATCCCGCGCACCACTATCATGAATTTTTTTAAATGATACAAAATCTGTAGAATAAATATCTTAAGTTCAATTTTACTATATTAACATGAAATTTGCATGTTTAATTATAAAAAATTAACGCAAGCCTAAAGTTCATTGCTGCTTGTTTGAAACAAGTTTATGGATTCTTAGCGCTTTTCCACGAAGGACAACGATTGCACTCACAATATTGTTTATTGTTCATTATTTATTGATAACAGTCATGTCGTTTTTGGTTTTAGATTTGAATAAAAAATCCCAATGAGTGAAAAAAGCAACTAAGCATTTTGCATTTCTTTCATAATACTTCACGTAACCTTTAGTTGATCAATGTTCAAATTTCTCCATGGACCACCCAAATTTTCTTGCGGACCATCAATGGTCCTGGACCACCGGTTGCTGACTGTTACTTTAGAGAAATAATCAAACCCAAAAGACTGATAACTTTTTAAATACTTGCCTAACACTAACAAAGGATCGCTATCAACCCAGATTGCAGCAAGTATGTATTCAATCTATCTATAAAATCAGAATGATTCAAGGGACAAATTGTTTGCATTTGTCAGAAATCAACAAGCAAAAGGATATTGAAAGAACTTTAGACCATAGCTACTATGGCCAAAACTAACACCTCATCTAAATGTAACTTCCAAACTGTGTGGATATACAGGGTGCAATAGTAAAGTCTTTCATACCCTCATAACTGACAAAGCTATAGTTTACCCTTGTAACTGACAAAGATACAATTACGAATGTGACATATAGTTATAGTAAAGTGACTATGTGCTTCAAGACAATGTTGCTTAAGGCATCTATATTGGTAAAATAGAGAAGTTAACACTCCAGTCTTGAAAACGATACATGATACGAGAAAAATGTCTATTACAGAGCATGTACTATTACATGGTTCTGTAACAGTCATTTAGTAAGAACTCATTTAGTAAAAAGACATCCTACATGCACAAATAACAAGAAAAGATTGCATAAAATGCTAATTTGCATTTCAAGCATACACGGTAAAATGCGTATTTCTCATTTTCCTATCTTTGTGCTGCATTCCTTACTGTGTGACTTATGCATCGCTCACAAGTCAGTGTGTAAGGACTTTACTATGCAATGCAGAACAATAGCTTAAAGTTGTTACTTTCTGACAAAAACATTCATACATTTTTTAGAAAGTTTTAATTCAATTCAATTTATGACTTTCCTCTAAGTTCATTCTATTTTATAAACAATCCCATGTCTCTATTGGCCTCTGTTTTGAAACACAAATCATTTGGCTTTAAGGCAATCATCACATATTCAAATTTGGTCAATATACTCATTACTTTCAAGCTGCAATTTGTCAAAAGAAAATTTTTCTGCCATTTCGATCAATAATTTACAAATGCATTTGTTATAATAAAACTTTTCAATTTAAATACAGTTTTTAAATTCATTGCATAAATGTATTGAAATATAAATATACAATAATTAATTAATTAATTAATTAAAAAGATTAAAATTTAATTGTTTAGTCCAGAGAATCCCAGGAGTTGATCACAATCATTCCTTATATAAAAAAACACTGACAGAGATTCATGCAACACTTGTTGAAGTTCATGTGATTCTGTTGTAGATCAATGTATGGTGTCTCGATGATCGTCCCATTTTTATTTTATGTGCATAGCCACACTATACGCTGCTGTTACCCAGAACATCCAGGAGCTTGATGAAAATGAAGAGCAGACAAAATAGCAGACCTCCCAAAACAGTGGCAAGTCACAATTGATGAGCAACGGGACTACACAGAAGAATTATAGAGTTTGAAGTTCACCCATTTCTGTTCTAATATAATGAAATATTGTGCAATATTTTTTGACTCCCCTCTGCATACAGAAAGAAAATCAACTGTTAAACTACTAGAAACTAACAGTACCTAGTATAAACTTTAAATAATTCTATTGGTAGAAACATATTGAAAGGATGAATACTCAAACCAAGATTATTACTCTTTATAAATACAGAAAGAAAAAGGATGAAGACAGCTTAGAACTGAATAAATAGTATTTCTGCAATTGTGAATATTTTTCACATTTTCTAACAGTTTCGCAGCTTAGCTACAAGTAGAAAAGAGTGGCGAATATATAATTCATGAAAGACTTCAACATTTTTATGGATCAATCTCGGAAAGACAATTTTTCAAACTAATATAAAATTTTAATGATAATTAATTATTAAATTCTGACGTGGATATACAACACGGATTTAAATTAAATTAATATTAAAATTATTAAATTTTGATGTAAATATATAAAAATTACAGTACTCATTAAATATTAAATAGAACTCCCAATTCACTTTCCAAATATATCATTAAATATATCATTCCTCTACCATTTTAAATTATTCTTTCTAAATTTTAGATGCATTTTTATTTTATTTTAACTCTTATCTAGTTTTGAAAATTCCACAAAAATCAGTCAAACGTTAACGCAACATTTATTAAATTAAACATTAATTCAACGCTGAAACTAACATTTTACTGAGTAGTGTTTACCATTTGCAAGAGTTAATACTACTTCATAAGATATTTTCAGATATCAAATATTAGTAATAATGGATGGCTTGTTTGTTCACTGAGTTCTATAAAAAAGATGTAAAAATCTAGAATTTCTTAGAAAACATTGATGGAAAAAAAAACTTTAAATATTAAATGACAATTTGCTGAACATGCTACAGATATAAGGAAATTTATCATATTTAATAAATTCTACATGAATGAACAATTTAAGAAATGATTTAAATCATAAAATAAAACTTCAATAATTTAAAAAACTCATTAAATGGAGTTATAAAAGCTTAAAACTGATATAAATTCTATAAAAAAATGAGATTTATTGATCAGAAAATCATGTGATTTATATCAAACAAGTAAAATATTGGAAAAATAAATATATATATTTCCAATATTGGATTATTCCATATATTATTCCAATATTTCAAATATATTTTTTCCAATTCAATTTAATTCAAAACTAGTAGAGAGTTGCATAACTTTCTTAGAAAGTTAAAATTGTGTGGGGTACCATATGTTACAAGATTTAAAAAAATTTTTTATATTCTTTTTGCAATTTAATAATAATAAATCTTAATTTTGAAGTTAGAGACAAGTTTTATAAAAAAAACTGTAAATGCTAATAATGAGTAAAATGTTCATTAAGTTCAGTGCAACTCTGGACATGACACACGACCTCCTCAACCTTTAACCACCAAAATTTAATAATCAATTGAAACAAAAACTAATACTGTACTAAAAATCAACTGAATGTTACAATTGAAGTGTATTTGTACAATACCTATACAAATACTGTACATTTTAACAACTTATTTAGTGAACGAGCGAACGGCACTTGCGTATTATTTATATTTTGACGTAAATAACACACAAGTACCGTTTTCATTACTATAGCTAGAGACTAACTTTGTACACAGGTTTTTAAACTTGTACAAATGTATCCAATGAATTAATTTTTACACCTAGAATAAAACATTATAAGGTTTTATTATTTTAAAATCAGACTGTTTAAATCATAATCACACTATAATTTTTTTAAATTATATGCTAGCTTTTACAATTTTATTTTTAAAAATATTCTACGTAAAACTTATAACTGTAAATTAATTTGTAGCATTTATCATTTTAATAATTTCAATTGTGTAATCAAAAAAAAAAAAAAAAAGGAATTAATTTCTAACTAATTTTCTTACAGTTTTCTAATATTTTATAAAAATTAGAAACTTATTAAGAAACAAATGTAATAAATTGATACTTTTTGCAATTAATTACAAAATTTATTAATGAATAATAAATAAAAACAACTGCTTCTTTTCTTTTTATCAAAGTCATATAACAACAAGGATAAAGTACTTTTATATAATAAAACATCTTATTTTAAATATTAATAATATAGCAGCTAATAAGATTAGTAAACAATTTCTATAATTTAAACCATTTTGCTCATTTATGATTTGATTTTTTATGTTGTATACAATCTTTTAAATAGGTTACCTGGGTGCAAAAATAATTACACGACATTCAGACTACTACCAACCAATCGATCTTGCTCACTCAAATACTAGTTCAAATATAGTAACGGACCAATTAACTGGCTTCCAAAGATACAGAATTACCAGAAAAACTGACTAGTTTTGAATTTGGCAGGTTATATCCCAGTTGTAATTCACGACTCGGCTGCTTTGTTTTGATTTTGTCGTGGCATACATGTTGCACGATGCTACTTCTGTTACGTTGTTTTCTTTGTTTAATTTTCATTCTAAATATTATACTACACAGAGTATTCTATATTTTAAGAGGATTAATAATAATCAAACAGGCCATGCATTAATTTTTATCAGTTAAATACAATTTTGTTCTTAATTTTATATTTTAATTAAGTATACATTTAGCCCACATCCAGAAAATCCAAAAATTCAGATCACTTCCAGTCTCAAGCTTGTCAGATATTTGGTCTGATACTGTATAGTAAAATTGAAACAATAGTTATTGTTTTAATAAGTAAAATTGAAACAAGGAAGTATTCAGTTTTACTTATCTGTTTTTCTATAATTATGTTATGCATTACAGCTAATACCACATTTTATGGCTGAAATTTAACAGAAAGTTAAAGAGAACAATGAACATGAAGAACTAATAAAGTCAATTGTTATTTTGGGTTATCAAGACCATAACAGACAATTGGTTAAGATAATTATTGATATTAAGATCTATAGATATTCATTAGAAAAGAGACAAATAGAGTGGCAAGTGTCAATTCAAATTCAGCATTAAAATATTAAACTATACTGGTGGAAGTTACTTCTAGGACATTTAATCAGTATTTTCTTGTATTTATATCAAAGCATTATTACACACACAGGAAGCATTGCCATACTATTAGATCTAGTCAATTAATTCGCCATCAGTATGCCACAATGATATTTGACAGCCAGAAAGCCAAGCAGTTAAGGTTTCATCCTACCACTCCCGAGGACCCGGGATCAATTCAAAAAACCCCAAGAATTTTTCAGAGGGTGGTCCATCCGGATACGTCGAGGCCCCGTCCCTCACCGCTCGATTGCAGGCCTGGCCGAACCTATTACAAATTTGCTAAAAAGACCCTCTTAACTCTTACAGCTGCGGTCCTGAAAGATGATATATGATAAGCTTAATTAAATTATATGACACATCTAATCCACAATATACTTATAAACATGTATATATACAATATATTACATACAATATCTGCATAAACACTTTTTTTGTTTTGTAAATACTGTTTAAATAACTGTAAACAGCATTTAAATATATAAACATTCAAAAATTTAATGAAAGTTCAGTATCAAATGATCAATCTATTGGCACTTTTGGGTAGAAGTTACTTTTAAATCGATATATATATATTTACATATGTAAAATTTACCTAAAAGTAACCCCTACTAATCATATGGCATGGATATTTATCTAAAGGCCCTTTCCCTTAGTTTAGTATACAATCTTAAAGTAATGAAAATATAAATATCAAATCTATTTTATTATTTCATATTCGAAAACATTAAATAAATCGTTCTATATTTAATTTTTGATTAAATAAAGCATGCAGAGTACATAGACCACCATACCTTGTTTTAACGATTTCTTCTGATTGTGTTCATACAACTGACGTTGCCAACTCTACAAAATGCATTTACAGATTTAAAAATAAAACTAAATTTGTTTATTATGAATACATTAATATGTAAAAAAAATGACATTAAAAAATATAAAAATTATTTAATTCATTAAAATGTATTTTTACAATAACTTTTCTGTTTAGAATTCTATGTAATCGATTTTAATGTTCAAATATGGCGACGTGAAAGCGTGCCGTTCTTCCATCAAATTAAGTCATGCAAATTGCGTCGGAGCAGACGACGAATGCTTAGTCTGAGTTTTAAATAAAAGGGTTTCATTAAGATTTAAATTAGAGATGAAATTCAGCCGGTCACGCAACCAGTTCCTAAAATTTTCTCATTTCGGGAGTTCGCTAGTGGCCGAAGGGGTAAAACCGCTAAATACTGAAGTTGGTCGCGGGTTCTTGTCTGACCAACGGACTGACCGCGTGGCATTTTCACGGTTTCATATGTCTAGTACCTAAACAAGGTCCAATTTCTTGTAGCAAGCCTTGCCGTGAGGCATTCCTTCTTGAAAAATCGCTATCGTGTTGAATAACCTTATTTTATCAAACCGAAAAACAATCTTATCCAATTACTACTTGAAACATTTTTAGTTTACTTGTGTAGTCGAGTAAAAAAATGTAAATTGATTAAAAAGGTTAACATTATGAAAGAAATTTTATTGATGGCTAATCGCAATGTAAAAAAAAAATGATAGTGTTGATCTGAATAACAATAAGTTATGGACAAGTAGTGTATGGCCAGTCCCCCTTTTTAAACTCTTCTTCCTGTGGATATTAAGACGGCTTTTATTCTACCTATCAGGGTTTGGCCAGGCCCAAATGGGCTGTCGGTGGTGAAGGACTGAGTCCAATATATGTGGGATGGACCACCCGCAAAAAATTTCTGGAGATGTTTATCCGTTTCATACGTTTCCGGGTCTCCCATAGAGATAAGCGAAAGTGATAATACTTTGAATACTATCGATAGGAAAAATATTGATAGTTACAAGAGTCCCCATAGAATTCGATGATAGATAATACTATCGATAGTATCTCATTATTTTCCTCGGTTTATTATTAACATTTTTTTTTTTGCTTTATTTTAAGTAAATAATATCGAGAGAATTAAATAATTAAAACAGCGCGTAATGTTTAAGATGTAAATACCGAAAAAATAATTATCGTATAAAACAGAATAATAGTCTTTTGTATGAAAGTTGGCAACACTATCATTTTTTTCAAAGCACGTGACCTTGCCTTCTCACGTGACTCGCCGAGGACTAAGCAATTTTTAGTTGTTGGTATGTAGTTTTTTTTTTTTTAATTTTTCTTTGAAATTTTGCTGAAAATCGTCAGGTCTAGTCAATATATTAAGTAATATATTAACTGGACCTCAAGTTTTTGTTTAATTTATCTACAATCTACAAAGATTGTAGATAAATTAAATAGAATTAGTCCAAAGTCTTTGTAACAGGACCTTTAAAACTAGGTACTGTACTTATTGGTAATTACAGTAAAACCTCGATTTAACGAACTATGAACTAATCCGGGCGATGGAGTATCCGCTATATAATAAAGTAAGTTTTTTGAACGGTTATGTTAAATATCCAGCAACGATTTGTATAACTTTCCTGGTCAAACGTTAAAATTGTGTGTGGCGCCATCTGATTACGAGATTTTATTTAAAAAACTTTTTTATTATTATAAAATGGCAAAAGCTCAATTTCGAGGGTAGATCAGAGTTTTATTAAAAAAAAAAAAAAATTGCAAATGCTAACAACGAGTAAAATCTTTACAAGTCGACCCCATTCGAGATACGACACGTCACCTCCCTCCATCTCCCCCACTCCCTCGACCTTCAACCATCAAAATACAATAACACCAACGCTCCTAATACACAAACATCCCTGCAAAATTCCAGAAATTTTCGACAAAAGGTACAGGAGTTATTAAGCTTCAAAGCTGGTGAAAAAATCGTACCCCATCCATACATAAAAAGCCCAAAGTTTTTTTTTTTTTTGAATTTCTCCACGTTTCGATGCCCCCGAGTCCAAAAACGTTAAAGTAAAAATTGACAGATTTTTTTTTGTTTAAAGAACTTTTTATATGGGTCATTCCCAAAAAATTTCACCTGTTTTGGATATATCTATGGAATATGCTACTTAAAAAAAGTTAAGAAAAACGCCGCAATTTAAAAAAAACGAGAATAAACGCCCGCGAGTAATGTAAATAATTACGGAAATTACTAAGCATTTTCGTAAATCGTTACTGCACAAAAAAATGATTACTTTAGCATGTGGTTGCTTTCTGCACATGCACACGTTGCATAGCGAATGCTCGAGCTGCTGCTTATCAAGTCTTTCGGGGAGTAAACCCGACAGGGTTGCTAGCCATTTTTGAACCCGAGCATCTTAAAGTTATCAAGGTATTCTTGGAGGCTGGAAAAATGCAACTTGATTTTCTGGAGCATCGCAACCACGTTATGTGGGATATATGCCCCGAGATCTTGCTGCCCATTCCGTGGGACGAATATCTTCACTGTCAAGATAGTCATTGACGAGTGAAGCCTTATGTAGTACGTGGCATTGTCGTCCATGAAAATAAAATATGCATCCACGGCACCTCGTAGAAGTTTCACGTAATTTAACATTAATGCAAAAACTTGCATCCATTAAGCTTAATTAATACCAGTCCAGATTGCATCGAGTTCCGCGCTCTCTCCAACTAATTAGACCTCCTATTTATAGACTGGGCGATTATGCTTATTTTTGTACACGAATGTGTATTGATATTACACTACTGTACTGTGTTTTCTTATCGAAGTTTTAGTTCGTGTGATCATCGTTAGCAGTCCAAGTATTCATACTGAACATATAAAACGCTAAATACACGAGCATTTATTAACGGCTGCAATTTTTAATTTATTTAATTTAAAATACAGGCCTTGACTTTTTAAATGCATATGTGTTCAACTGAAGAAAAAATCCAGCAACGAGTTGCGTGACTTTCTTGGCAAAAAGTTAAAATTGTATGGCGCCATCTGTTACGAGATTTTATTAAAAAAACTTTTTATATTATTAATTATTATAAAATGGCAGAAAGATTTCGAAGATAGAGATGTTTTATATAAAAAAAAAAAAACTGCAAATGCTAATATCGAATAAAATGTTCATTAAGTCTGACCCCACTCGAGATTCGACATGTGACTCCCTCTATCTCCCTACCCCCTCGACCTTTAACCACTAAAATTTAATAGCATGGTATGGGGTTTGTGTATTATGAGCACAAACCCCATACCAAATTTCAGAATTTTCGACAAAAGGCACATGAGTTATTGAACTTCAAAGTGAGCGAACAAAATCTTTCCCCCTCCCTCCACACACACAATGCCAAGCTACAATTTCTAATCATATTTTTTATTCATTTAATTTAAAATATATGTTCTCCACCCCAAATTAATAGTGTCTTGTCTCTGTACCTCATACTTTTCCTGTTAGCAATAGAATCGTGCTGGTCATCTAACTTATTTTGGGGGAAATTTTGAATTGAAATAATATGACATTCATGATCTTCACATGACTAGAAAAAGGGGTTCACGGATCAAAAGAAAGATTAAGAAATCATCCTACCTTAGGTAGATGGATTAGCGCATTTTTTTTGAGCCATCGATCTGCCATGTTTAATCCAATTTGTTACTATTTTCTTCACTGAATATTAGGTATTATATAAGAAAACACCTTTGCACTGTTGTCTAATAAAATACACAAATTAACAGGTATTTTGAATTTGTTTACTTATTATTATTTTATTTTATTTATTTATTTATTTTACTCTCCACCTTGTGGGTACTAAGAGAGCATTTTTTGAAGCCGTAGTGGATCCAGTCAGATCCACGATGGGGATGCTGTGGCATGCTGATCGATTAATTTATCACTAACCTGTTATTTTCTTTTAAATTGCGATATTCTGAACAAGATAAGATCACGTATAAAACAAAAAATGAGCGCTATCTTCTCTGATTGGTTGGATTGAGAAAATGAATAAAAATGTAACCAATCACAGTCTTTCTTCATTGTGTCAATCGCATTTATCGGAGGTGTTGATAGGCTTGATTACTAACGATGAAATTACGTGTTTATTATTTGAATTTCTGACCAATGAACGAAACAAGATCACGTTTACTACGAAACATCCCACTTTTTTCAATAAAACGTAACCAAAAAATTTTAAAATTTAAATAATTTGTAAAAAAGAAAAAAAATAGCAAATAAAATATTATGAAGATTCAGAAAACTGATTTTAAGTCATTTTATAGTTAATTTACACATAATATTCACTAGAATTAAAAAAGAAAATTTAAGAATTATTATAACTTTTTTTTTTTTTATATTCCAGAGAGAAAGCCTTATCTCTACAACTTTTTAAAAAATTGATTTAATTAATTAATTCCAAATATTTATAACTTAGAAATTATATAGTGTATTTTTATAATGATAATATCTTAATATAATTTTTTAAAATTTATAATTCTACTCATTTAATTAGAAGTTTAACAGATTAAAAATTGTAGTCTGTTATGTACTTAGTGTAGGATATAAAAGTTTATTCTATAGAGTTATAGAATAAATTTAAATGAATTTTTTTTTAATATTTAAATTTTTAAAAAAGTGATCTTATATGATATATATTAGAAGAGAAAGTAAATTAAATTACAAACTGTGTAGAATATATCAGAGAATATTCATATCAACGGGATACAGTTTGACAGCTTTTGGGAGTTTGTTGATGATGGATGATGTTGCAGATATCGTCATCATAAAAGAACATAAAATAGAACCTCATTTTCTTGATTATCTTAGTGTCAAATCCTATTTACAATTTACAATCTTTACATTTATTTATGGAAGTTTTCAATGTAAAAAAATTCATTTTTAAAAAGTGTATAATATTCTAATATTTGTTTTATTTTTATTATTATT
>NW_019387105.1:0-14586 GCF_000671375.1 Centruroides sculpturatus | reverse complement strand
GGAAGATTCTCCTTGGTAAAGATAAGCTTGGTGTTTCAAAGTGGTGTCATAAGCATTTACTTTTCAGACACGATCCCATGACTAACTACAAGTGTTCAGTGGTTTTATCCATTCGGCCACTGGTGGGTCTTAAATTAATAAAAACTATTTCCTGAAAGTATAGAACATGTTGCATGAGGTATGCATGACATTTTATTATGAAATAGCCTTCATGGGTTAATATCATCTTGATATCTAAATTTATCAAAATGTCCATTTTCTAAGAAATTCTTTAAATACTAATTAATTAAAAGTATTTTTTTACTTCACATTTTATTAATAGTAAACTGAGGTTGGAGTCACTGGAGTCAAAAGAATTTTAACAACTCTGACTTCATCCAAAATCTACTCCAGTGAATCTGACTCCACAACACTGGTCTTGACTGTTGAATGTGCAAAACAGGTCATACCACTGCCAAATGTAGACAGTGGAAATGTACATTATTTGTGTACACTGGAGGATCTGTACTAGCATTGAGTCCTTCTGTATCAAAGTACAGGTAGCCCTCAGTTTACGCCGCAGTTCTGTTCCTACAAAAGCTGGCGCAAATTGAATCAGCATAAAATGAACCCATATTTACACTGAGGTATAGGGTTAGGTTCTACATAAGTGAAAAATATACAAATAATCTTGTTTATTAATACAATATAAAATCAATATTACAAAACATTACAGGTAGCCCTCAGTTTATGCTGCAGTTCCATTCCTACAAAAGCTGGAGCAAATCAAATCAGCATAAAATGAACCCATATTTACACTGAAGTATAGGGTTAGGTTCTACATAAGTGAAAAATACGCAAATAATTTTGTTTATTAATACAATATAATACAAAATACAATAAATTTAATTTTTAAAATGTATTTTATGATAAAATAAAGTGTTAAATGTTTTTATTAAAACTTTTAGTTTCGGATCTCTTACATTTTTCAGAAAAAGTATCCATTTGTAATTGTTTAGATTTTTGTTTTCTTTCATTAATAATTTTGGAATATGGTCGAATGGATGCGATGATACTCCTTTTTACATTTGCACTTCGCTCCCAATCATTGTCTAACTCACAAAGTTCATCCATCAAACTTTCCATAGTTGAAAGGATACACTAACCTGACGTGGAGCTACAGATGAGCAGAGACACTGATTGGTCCGACCACTGGTTGCCGTAGTGCATAGAGAGGGTATAAGGTCAGTTTGAGCGGGAAAATTCAATGTGGCTAAGGAGAGATAGATATCGTCTGGTCAACGAGAAGTAGATTTGTCTCACTAACGATAGTTTGTGATTGCCGAAAGTGCTACTGTGTCGTTAGGTGTTTTCCTGTACAAACTGATATGAGATACATTCATTGGTGCTTTGGATTCAGACACCATTTATTGGACTATTAAGTTTAATAACTTGACTCGTGGGTACCTGAATGTTTAGTATTTTAATATTAATTTAATACAAATGTATACATATCCAATAATGTTAAATAGAAAAAATAAATATATTCAATAAAAATCTTTGTTTTAACGAATGTATAATGTTGCAGCTCAGTAAATATGTCAACACTGAAATGAAAATCAGTCTAGCATAGGGAAAATTGGGGAATTACACCATGAAACAGCAAATTGCACAGCGACATTATTGTGAATCGGCGTAAATTAAATTGGCATAAACCAAGGACTACCTGTATAATACTATCCATTCTGTATGATGAAGGACCAGCATCCATATATATATATATATATATCACTTCACATGGGTGGAAGATTTTTTTAAGCAGTATTCCCCATGGCAGTAAGAGTACTGTGGGTGGTTGTTACAGCAACATTTCTTGGGTAATACTTTAATTCACTGAATCTTGTAGACTGATGAAGCAATATTTAGACATGAGGGTGTCTTCAACAGCCATAACCATGTTTGGCCATTGAAAAATCCTAGTGCTGTAAGTTCACATGCATAACAAGTCCATTGGGGTATCAATATTTGGTGTGATATTATGCATGCTATTCTTGTGATACTGTATCTTCTTTCCAAACATCTGACAGCTGGAAACTACCTAGTTTCTTTGTGCATTGTCCTGCCAGATTTTTACATGACATACCTTTGGATCAAATTTGCAGTTTTTTGTTATTTTCAGCCTGATACATTTTTTATTGATTATTCACATTTTTTATTGATTGTTCACCAGTGGTTGGATGGGGAATATCCAGGTTGATGGATTAACTTTGATGGTCCAGTCACATGACCTGATCTGAATCCTGTAGATGACTTCTTATGGTGGCATCTCAAACATTTGTTTACAGATGGCCGGTAGACTCCCAACAAGACCTAATGGCTACCTTGCATGTGGCTGTTATAACCATAACACCTGCCATGCTGCAATTCATACAAAGGAATATTATTCAATAGGCAACTGCTTGTTCTTCACTAGGTGGAGGCCATTTTGAACACTTATTACAAATAATGTAACCAGTTATACTTACAATTTAGTAACTTCTTTCTATAAGAGTTATTTCTGATTTGTCTCTAGTTACCAAAAGTGATGTCATATAAACCTTTCAACATGAATATCTCGAATGTCACATCCAATCAAAAACTTTTTTGGGTTTGTTTTCAACAAGGAATCATATGGTACGATTATGATTTGGTCAGTTCTCATCACTCTGTATATAACAGTTGGAAAAATAAATGCAATGGTCTGGACAGGTCTGAACCCTTACTAAAATTGGGCTGCAATTTGAAAAAATTGTAGGTCTATAAATTCCAACTGTCGTCTGTCTGTCCTTCCTTAATCTTGAGAATGGAGTTAGATTGATGAAAATCATGACTGGATATGGAAAGTTTGGAGCAGGAGGCCTTGATTAACTATGTAAGAACTTCTGGTTTGCACCAACCAAAAAGCCATGTTATTTCAATTCAAAAATTTTCCCCTGAAAGGAGTTAGATAGATGATTGGCATGACTCTATTGCTAGCAGGAAAGTATGATGTACAGGGGCAAGACACTACTAATTTGAGGTGAAAAGCATATATTTTAAATTAAATAAATTAAAAATTAATATGATTAAAAATTGCAGCCTGGCATTGTGATGATGTCACAATAAAATAATTGCTCATTTGCATTAAAATATTTTTGAAAGAAAAAATAAAGAAACTAAAAATAATTTTTTTGTATGAAAAAAACAATGCAAATGTATAAACAATAGAAGAATGTATTCTAAGATCAACCATTCCTGGTTGAGATTGAATTAAACATTGATTTTTACCTCTCCCCTGATCTAAGTTGAGATCTCATTACACTTAGCAATGAGGGACTATCACTTAGAAATTGAGAATGAGAAAAAGTGATCAATTAGAGTTGGTGATCAGGGACAGAAAGTAATAATAATCCTGAATTTCAAGGACATGACAGCTGCTTCTGAAATTCCAAGTGTTGAACCAATTGTTGTGTGTGTGTGTCTGTCTATCTCATGTCTATCTTTGTCTTTGTTTCTCTTCCTCGGATCGACATTTTCCCATTACCTGAAGTTGACCATATTGTCCCAGAGATGTTGAGAAAACACTCACTCATGAACCAGAGATACTCATTTGTTTGGAAATCTTACAAAATTTCCATGATCTTGGAAGCCCAAAGTCAGTCAAAGTTGTAAGCTCCTTTTGTGTTAAATAAACAGTTTCTTGTAACCAGAGAGTCTGTCTCAGTGCTGATCATATCCACATTTGACCATTCATCCATCCCAACCATCATGCCCTCATTGGCAATAAAAAAAATTTATTTATTTATTCATCTAAAGTGCTTATGAGGATTATTTCTCTGTCTCAACTAGATTTTTAAACTTTTGTCAGTTTACAATGATTGTAGTTTTGTAGTTACAGAATTGATGTTAAACATGAAAAGAATTATACTAATAAATGTTTATCTACCAGGATGGGAAAACTCTGAGGGATTAATTAACAAACTACAATGGATTATAAATGCTTTTAAATCATCGAATATAATCATTGCCGGCGATTTTAATGCTCACTCCCCTGCTTGGGGAGGTGACAAACTGGATGAGCGGGGGACCATTCTGGAAGAGTTTATTGGACAAAATAACTTATATATCTTAAATAACCCGTTATCTCCTCCAACCTTCACCTCACACCGAGGTGAAAGTTGGATAGATATTGCCATCTGCAACGAAAGCATGTCCCCCAAAATTACTAACTGGATTGTTCAAGAAGAGGACAGCCTTACTAATCACGCTCTAATATCCTTTGAAATTATAATTGACAACTCTGGCATCAATCAAACATTTAATGAGCGCACAAAATATAAACTTAACCAAGTGGACTGGATTGCAATGAAGGATTACCTTGAAATAAATTGGATTACCAACTACTCTATAGATCAAGACATTGCTACTAGTCAAATTGATAAAAATATAGATTTACTACAACAAGCTTGTAATAATTTTATTCCAAAATGCACAACAGTTAGGAAATCGGTACCATGGTGGTCACAAGAATTAGAAGAGTTGCGTAAGAAAACAAGGAAAATTAGAAAACTGTACCAGCGTTGCAGAAATGATCAATTACGTACTGTACGAAGAAATGAGTATCTTCGCAGTCAAAAAATATACAAGGAACTAATTAAAAAAGAGAAAACACACAGTTGGCAGAATTTTTGCACCATCACCTCAAAGAACCCATGGGGATATATTACAAAATTATGCAGCAATAAGTTACGGAAAACTACAATAATGACTACCTCATTGGAAAATCGAACTGAACCACGGACACTTATAGAAGAACTGTCTTCACAGCTAGACACATATTGCCCTGAAGATGACCCTAGTACAGACAATGAATTGCAAAAAGCTATTCGAATAACAATAAATGATAAATATGAAGCAGAAGACATGCCTCCCATTGCCGACATGGAGATCAGGCTAGCATTCAGTAATCTAAAAGTAGGGACGGCCCCAGGAATGGACGAGATAACACCGGAATTAGCCAAGAAGCTATGGTTTCTTATCCCACGGCTCCTTACTAATTTATATAATGTCTGTTTAAGAAATGCCATCTTTCCAAAAGCATGGAAAACAGCTAAAATAATACCAGTTCCAAAACCCGGTGCACCTAACAGTGCAAGACCAATCTCATTAATATCAGTTATGGGGAAAATACTGGAAAAAATCATAACCAATAGGCTTTCCTGGTACGTGGAACATAATAATAGTCTGAACAATAAACAATACGGTTTCCGACCTCAAATGTCTGCAGAAGACGCTATAGAATCTACAGTTAGTAAAGTTAAACAGCTACTGAATGAATATAAATACGTAATAGGGGTCAGCCTTGACATTTCTAAGGCATTCGATAGTGCCTGGTGGCCCCTATTACTGTTTCAATTACGCAAGATAAAATGTCCCAATAATATATATAAACTATTACAAGACTACCTAAGGAACCGAACAGCCATTCTCCAATATGGACAACATCAGGTCTTTAAGAACATAACTAAAGGTTGTCCACAAGGATCGGTATGTGGCCCAATATTATGGAACATCATGTTCGATGCATTTTTACAAGAAAACTTTGATTATATGGGTTGTATTGCGTATGCAGATGACGTAATACTACTTACAGGTGGTCAATCCAGAGCAGATTTGGAAAATAAAAGTAATAATATGCTAAGCAAAGTCTTTGAATGGGGACAAAATTATAAGTTAGAATTTAATCCGAAAAAGACCCAGGCAATTGTATTTAATAGACCAGGTGGAGCGAATCTTTATCTACGACCACCCAGCATCAAAATGAATGGTAATACTGTAAAAGTCAACAAAACTCTAAAATATCTCGGAGTAATTTTAGACTATCGTCTAAATTGGGATAAACATATTGAACATATAACTAATCGAACGGGCCTTATCCTCAACTCATTTTCTCAAGTAGCCAAACGAGATTGGGGACTTTCGACTGGAGCCATGTCTACCATATACGACAGTTTATATCTCCCAATAATATCATATGCATGCGGAACTTGGGGTTGGGCCACGGAAAAAGTACATTCTAAAAGAAGGTTAATATCATCGCAAAGAAGGGCTTTATTAATAATAACCAAAGCATTCCGCACCGTAAGTAACGTCTGCCTCCAAGTAATTGCCAAGAAACCTCCCCTAGACTTACATATTAGACAAAAACGGAAACTACAACAAATTAAATGGGGAACAAATATTCAAGTTGACTCCATAAATATCCAACATGATGACATTGAATGGCCTTTTTGTTTTCGAGAAACAAACAACTATATCATCCCTCTGGAATGTAATAACATACAAACTCACAATACGGATATGGATATCTTCACAGACGGCTCAAAGCATGATGGAATGGTAGGATCTTCGTATGTTGTATATATCAATAACATTGAAGCGTATAATAAAGTTTTTAGACTACATGAAAATTGTACTATATTCCAAGCGGAACTATATGCAATCAAGATGGCTATTACATGGATAAAAGAAACCCAAAATAATGCTTACATACATTTGTACACTGACTCCTATTCAGCTTATAATATAATTTTTAGCTCCAAACTACATCCCTTAGTTGAAGAGATTAGAAACTTACTACGAATCTCTACGTGTACTATTAAAATCCTTTGGGTTAAAGCACATCAAGGAGTCACCGGTAATGAAAGGGCGGATATCTTAGCGAAGCAAGCTGCGGAAAACACGAATCTATCAATTGAATATAACAAACTTAGTATGAAGACACTAAAGCGCTTGATATGGGAGGAAACTTTTATGAAGTGGCAAAACGATTGGAATGAAAATAACTCCCATATAACGTACAAATTTATTCCGAACTTAAAACAATTTTATAATTTAAAGTGGTTCTCCCCAAACTACAATACGACACAAGTGCTCACTAATCATGGCAAATTTGCTTCTTATTTGACACGATTTACTAATAGAGGGAATGACTTATGCCCCACATGTTCCATAACTGATGGATCGGAACATTACCTCTATCACTGTGTTATGTTTACTAGAGAAAGATTAGAATTGAGACTTCTTATGGAGGAACGAGGCATAATATGGCCAGGTAACCTATCCGATATTTGGACTGATGAAAACATTTATAAAGCATTTACCAAACTTGCAAATAGCATCAATACTATCAATAGTCAAATTATTAATAACTAACCCTGTTCGTCTTTGCTTTGTTGGTTCTTTTTGACTAATATATATGCTTATTGTGTCTTGGGTCATATAGATATATCACAAACAATGTCTTACACACTATTTGGGAAACCTATTAAAAATATAATATATGATATATAATTTAATTATTGATAGGTTTCTAATAAAATAAGAGTAATTTATCGATGTTTTGGGGTTACCAGGTCTGCTACAAAATAAATATTTATTAATTATAGATATATTCTTTATATTCATGTTTAAGGAGACGATTTAGCCTATTACAGTGAGGTCGGACAAGATATTAATTCATGCCATATGAATAGTCTACTTCTGTGGATTATATTCCTGTACAATTGTAATACTACATTGAGGACAAAAACTTGTAATACGTATCATGTTGACTGACAACGGAATTAACGCAACCTTTGCTCACTGAACAGTATGATCTACTGCCACAAATTTTGATAAATTGAGCCAGAAATCAGGAAGACGAGTGTTCTCAACATTAGACCAGTTAGAACTGTTAGAACTCTGCCGACAGGTGAATAGCGACGAAGTAAGAAATTGGAATGTAAACCTAGTGTTCTGTATACACTAAAGACTCTGCACTTAAATTCAGAACATTGGTCCTACTCTGAACCAGAAACATTTTATGATATACTGCTGATGTAAGCAACCAATTTGCAACATCCATACTACGGACATTAATACATATTCTATGATTTAATGAATATCAAAATATAAATGTTTTATTACGTATTATGTTGTAATATCATATATGTTATGTGATCTCTTTTAAAAAACTGAAAACAAATAAATGTTAATTTGATAAAAAAATAACCATAAAAATGTTAAAATATAAACTAAATATTGACATAAATAATGTTTGATATACTATTATTGTAAATAGCATTATATTTCTTCTTTATTGCTGTAATATTTATTGTTTTGTTATTTACTTCTGGCTATGCTTGTTTGCGGAACCAGGAGATGTGTTGTTGAAACATCTTAATAAAATATATTGATTGATTGATTGATTAGTTTACAATGATAAAACACATAACAGATTAAGAATTCAAAATGATCTTTCCATTGGGAAAATTGCTCTGAACTCTGTTTACATATGCATTTTTAATATTTATTAGTTAGCAATTTTTATCTGAAATAAAATTATGATAAACAAAATAAAATTTAAAATTTTATTTTTCTAGTAATCAGTTTGCTTTAAGGAAAGCCAATCTTGATTGTCAAATGAGAATAGATAAGAACAATAAGACAGAACTTTTCAGGAGACCAGCAAATGTCAGGAGGTAAGTTTTAAAACATTAGTACAGAATTTAATTATCTTATTACGGACTTTTCTGTTTTGAAAATATTAATATTTTGTTTATTTCATTTTAGAAAAAGAGCTGACAAAGAAAGTTTAACAAAAACAGCCTCAGGTATAACTGATAATTTAGTTAGTATTAGTAAAATGATGGCTAGTCAGGTTAAACAAAGTGAAGACACATTACATAGTTTAGGTATGTTCTCATTGTCATTTATTATTATTATGATTTTAATTTTTGTTTTGAAAATTAAAAGTATTAGTTTTAAATAATGTTGAATTAATTAACAGAACCAGAATAGACATACTTTTGTCTGTGAAAAGATATTAAAATTTACTCTCCAGGAAATAAGAACATTGCATTATTATTATTATTATATCTTTCTTATATTAATATTGAAATATTTATTTGTATTAATCATTCTATTAAAAATATGCAAAATTTCTCATAATCAACATTTCTTATTAAATTAATAATAGATAAATTTTGATTGATTTTTAATCTCCCAATTAAAAATACATAGGATGAAAATTATATAATTTTAAAGAAATTATTTCTTTGACATCAATGCCTAAGATTTAATGATTTTAACAATATGTATAAATGATTATAAATATCTATTAAAATTTATTTAATCAAGAACATTTTTGCATCTTTATTCATAATTCAGGATCATGAATCAGAGTCAGGAGTTACTTATATAATACATTAATAAAATAATTAAAAATGTAGAAATATCATTAAGATACATGCTTCTAATCCTTTATTTTGTGTGTTGAGGTTAAGGCTACAATAGAGATTTTTTATACGAATTTGAATGGGTTCACTCCCTTCAATGTAATGAGTCCTAGTTAAAAAGAAAGTCCAAGTAGACAAGTCACACTCAACTGTAGAAATATAAATTTATTTATTCATTTAAAACATGAAGATTATTTCTGTTTTCATTAGATTTTAATATTTTTACCAGTTAAAATGATAAAACACATAATGTATAAAATTCCATAATGATCTTACCAATGGGAAAATTGCTCTAAACTCTATTTTCATAAGTATTTTTAATATTTATTAGTTAGCAATTTTTATCTGAAATAAAATTATGATAGCTATTAAGTTTTCATTTTCTTAAAGTAAACTGAACAATAATTGGTTAATTTCTTATTCTGACTCTTAATCACAGATTATGAATATGGAAATTACTCTTACAGTATAATATATAAATATAAAATTGTAATTTGATTCAGTAAATAATAATTTTAATTTTACAAATAATTTGAATTTTGATATCAAATCATCAAAATTTTCATTTCATGTAGTTCTGGCTCCTGATTATGCGAAATAGTTTTATATTAAGGCATCAGAGTTTTATGTAGTCTAAATATTTTCAAATTTCTTAATATTTTGGACTCTCTAAAAAGAAATTTGAGTATTTAAAGGTTTCTGAAATTTATAAATTAGAATTGGTTAAATAGATTTTTTAAACATAAAGATATTGTTATAATTTATTCAAATATTTTAAAATATAAAATTAAATTTGTTAATATTTATGGATTTTATGAATTAATTTATAATACCTAATTAACAGTAAATTCATCTAGTTCTGTTGGAGATACAAATGAAGAATTGAAAAATATGGGAAATGTTATCCATCAATCAAGAAAGTTGCTGACTAAGTACAATCGGCGAGAACTCACTGACAAAGTATTGATATTTCTAGCATTGGCTTTCTTTTTCGCATGCGTCCTGTATGTTCTTAAAAAGAGACTGTTTTAAATTTAAAACAATTCCATATTTAATTATTAAATATTTATACATATATAATTGTTAAATAAAATTATATTTAAATTGGGAAACTTTTAAGTGAATATTTAAAATATTAATATATACATATATAATAAAAACTAATAGATTTGGGTGAAATCTTTGTTTATTTTAGATAAATATATATTTACTTTTTCAGCAGTGTACTTTTCTCATACAAAATGTGCCAAGCTATATAATTTTAAACAAAATATTTTCAGTTCTGTACAAAATTGACTGTAATTATTTTCATACCAAATTTAGAAAATATCTGTTAAATTTAAATTTGTGTTCCAACAAATTTGAATTTTCAAATGAACAAAATTTTATATATTCTATGCAACTTAAAATCATATATATATATGATTTTTAAAAAATGTCCAGACATTCACATATATATTAAAATTTAAAAAAATTGTCCAATATATGTTTATATTATACTTTAACTGAATTTTAATATGTAATCAGAAATATTTATTTTTTGGAAAAATTTTTTTAGATCAAACAAGATTAATTTTGCTATTTGTTTTGTCTAAAACAGTAGTTTTATTATAAAAATGAAAATATTTTTTTCGAGAAATTCACCTTAGATATGTAGTTTTTCAGTCCAACAATACACTCTGCTATCTTAATGTATTTAGAATGAATATATGAATTTAAAATTGCTCTTATGTTGTGCTGCTTGCTTTCTAACTAAACCAAAATATTATTGTTAAAATAGATTATCTGCATAGTTTTAATCAATCTGATTGATTAAACTATAGGTCTTTTGATAAATAAAGTCCCTGATAAATCAATATTTCTGTCTGTCTTATAGCTGAGAAACCATTTCTCTCTTTCAAGTCAGCCTCCTCTTGGCTTGCTATGAGATCACCATTTAGTGTGAATAATGGAAGCAGATGAAGTTCCATATACTGGATGTGTCCAAACCATGTACAGTCAAACTTGTATATAGCAAAAACCTGTAATTAATGGAAAATTTCTTTGGTTCCTTGAATTTTTTGCAAAAATTAATATAAATTAACCTGTATATAGCAGAACCTGTCTAACATGGAAATGGTAAAGAAAATCAGGCCGTATAATGGAAAAATAAGTATCTTAACACAAATTTAACATGTTTATAAGCCCAGCATGTATAAATTATAAAAAAAAAAGTAAAAAAATACATACATGCAATACAGAATAGCAAAATACTTTATGGCTAATATTACAGTAATTTTAATAGGATTTAAATGGAATGTTTTTGCATATTTTTATCAATAGTTGTTTTTACTTAAATATGTGATGTAATTACAAGTTGTGAAATTTAACATATTATTCCTGATGTGAGATTGTATCCTTTGTTTTGAAGCTCATTTTAAACTTTTTTTACATCACATTTCGTTTGAATACAATCAAGTTGAAATGTCTGCAGATAAAACGCATATCGGGCATATACAGTTACCTATTATAGGCATGCTTTTAAGTTTCGTAAAAGATATCACACTGTACAAATAGTAAAAGATACTTGTACAGTTTACAGGGAAGATGCTTCTAAACTCCAAATGTGTCAAATGTGGTTTTGAAAGTTTTGTTTGGGAAATTTTGAACTGGAGGATACGAAACATATGGAATCCCAAAAGCTGTTGAAGAGAAATTGCAGGAAGAAATTGTTAAAGATTGACAAATAACAACTCATGAATTTGCAACAAATCTTAGTATATCACAGACACATATTATTGAAACATGTCATCCACTTGAAAAAGTTGTAAAATATGCTGATGATTGTGTTCCGCATATAGTTTGTTTGTTTTTTTTCCACTTATGAAAAAATGAACTGAATTGAGTATAATTTAGTCTGACGAAGATAGGCAGCTGTAAGGTTTTATTTTCTTTTGAAATTTGTTATTCATTTTATCTTAGAGAACTTTTTATGGATGAATTAAAAAATTAAAGTTGAAATAAAAATATTTGTTATTAACAAAAATCTTTTGTAGTGGATGGTTATTGTTCGATCAAGTACTGAGGTACCACTCTATTTGATTAATGCAATTTTGATATATGCAGTAACATTGAGAAATTTATTAATCACATTAATTAATCAATGGATACCTATAGTAGGTAACTTGTATGTAATGTAAACCTGTCTATTATGGAAGAGTTGTTTGGCCCCTTGGATTTATTTACAACAAAACATATACAGTTATACAGTATTTTGTATGTATTTTAATGTGAAGTGTGCTTTTCAATTTTTTCACTTAATTTTTTAATATCAACAGGTATGATGTTGTACAACATAATTGGTTTTCTAATTTTTTATCAGTCAATTTATTACGACTTTTACATTTAACAATCTACAATTTTAAGAAAAATATTCACAAAGCTAGGTGATTCTCATTGCAGCTGTAATGCTCATCACCAGTTTTTTTTTAGGTTAGGGAAGTTATCATTACAGACAAATGTATGTTTGAGTCCAATGACAAAGTTCAGGTTTATACAAAATAGTATAAAACTGAACTTTGTCATTGGACTCAAACATATATTTTAATTCAGAAGATGACTGGAGATCTATTAACTCCATCTGCAAATTTGTTGGAACTGATTCAACAACAATGTCAAATGTACATAAGAAAATTTTAAATATATTCTCATAATTCTTTAAATATGAAAGTTTCTCCTGAAATTCTGTTAGTAAATTAGTAATTTCTTGTGCATATTTAGAAAAATTTTTTTTGTCACTATTAAATTTATGTAATTTTGGAAGATGGATTGTAGCTTTTGATTTTAACTGACTTTCATAAAGTTTCAGTTTAGCTATGAATGCTTTTATATTTTGATACCAGTTTGTGATCAATTTGTTTTCACCTTCAAGCTGCTTATTAAGTTCATTTAATTTCATTGTCATATCTGAAAAAAAAAAACATAAATCCAAAAGTCACTATCATATAATTCTGGAACATTCTGGTCATTTTCATTCATATATTTTAAGCTTTGTTAAAAAAAATATTTATTAACTGTTTTAATTTCTGAGTGTACGTGATAAGGTGTTATACATCATATTAATGTATTTAATTAAAGATGTGATATTTCATTGTAATAAAAATCTATACAAGATAATTACTGTTTTAAAAGAGCCACACAAAAACATTGAGTGGGCCGCAGGTTGGACATGGCTGGCTTAAAAGGTAAAAAAAAAAAGACTGTTTTGGGGTCAAGAATGGATTAATCCCTTTTATGTTTTTTCTTATGAGAAAATTTGTTTCAGTTTTAGAACAAATTTGTTTTTGAACAACTTTTAGGAATGAATTATGTTTGAAAACCAAGGTTTAACTGTATAATATTGATCATTTTTGTAATATTCAATTCAGGGCTCCTTTGTACTGAGCTATGCCTGTGCACCTATTGCACTTGTCTAGTTATGATACTGTTTATAACATACTTTCTTGGTTCTCTTATTTCTGTTTAAAATCATTTCAACAAAACCTCACTTCACAGGCTTTTTTAAAAAAAAGCAATGACAATTTTCCAATATTATCTAAATCACTTTTATTCTTATACTATACAACTTCTCATAACTTTAACAATACATTAGTTACAACCAACTTTTTCATTTAAGTAAATGAACAGGATGTACAGTTATCTGTCATATCCAAATATTAATTTACATACATACAAATACCATTAAGTTACAATCTTTAATTACTACTTTAAGATGCAAAGTTTTGGTTTCCAATAGCCCTTAAAAAATCCAGCAATGAGTTGCTTAACTTTCCCAACAACATTTGATAATGCCATCTGTTATGATATTTTATTAAAAAACTTTTTATATTTTTAACTATTATAAAATGGCAAAAAGCTTAATTTTGAGGGTAGGGACGTGTTTTAGTAGATAGTGGAGATACAAATGACCCCCATTATCTCCCCACTCAGTCAACCTTTAACCATCAAAATTTAATAACATCAATTCCCCTAATAAACAAATCTTCCTGCAAAATTTCAGAAATTTGACAAAAAGCACAGGAGTTACTAAGCTTCAAAGAGTGTGAACAAAATCATGCCCCCACACACACACTAAAATCCATACATACAGAAAAACCCCCAAATTTTTTTGCATTTCTCAATGTTTCAAAGTATCCTGAGTCCAAAAAATGTAAAAATCTGGGGGGTCATTTTTTGACCTATAGCCATATATTCCCCCTGCTATATATACAGCCAGGAAAGTAATATGTAATATCAGGGATGCACAACCTTTTCTGAAGAAGGGCCAAATTAG
>NW_019387104.1:13073-20953 GCF_000671375.1 Centruroides sculpturatus | reverse complement strand
TGAATCAACCGATTTCTTGTTACCAAATACTCTTGAAAGCGAACATAACAAAACCATTGTCGGAATAAACTTCAATGTACGATACCATTCTTACCCCACGAAAGTCAACTAATTAGTTAATGATTAACGAAATGCTTAATTATTATGTTACCTGATGGTCTTTCATCCAACTTAACAGGAACGAAGAGTATTGCGTGCAAGTTCTTGGCTTCTCGATAACCATCCAGTGCAAGACATCCGCCGAAGAATGTAACCTGATAGATGTAATCTATGAAGATACTTAAAGCCATGTAACTTCCGGCAATTTGGAGAATTCCGAAAGGAGTAGTTATCGCAATTAACGAACAAGCAACGTTAGTCAAAGACGTTATGGTAATCGATACGGTAGCCTCGGAGTACGTTACACTCATCCTTTTTTCAACTGAATCTTTGGGATTTGTTTTTCTCCAAGCAGCTAACAAAACAAATGAGTCATCCAATCCGATACCTGGAAAATATATTGAGAATTTTGATTTATTTCAAATAACATATCTATTTAAAAAAAAAAAAAAAAAATGTATTTTATACACCAACCTACAACTATAAAAGGAACAATCAAATTTGCTTCGGTATATTTCATGCCGCAGAGGAGCAACAGACCAAAGGCAGTTACCACAGCAAACGAAGATGAGATACATCCGGAAACACCAATAAGCGGTTTACTCGTCACCCAGTCCTTCGTCAGACAAGTTATACATGCAAATGTTATCATAAATGCTCCACCAATAATAATATGCCATATAATATTCACAAATATATTATTAATTTCATTATCGACACTAATTCCACTCATTTTTGATAGACGGATGTGAACGAAGGAATTTTGTGAAACTGTTTTCAGAAATTCTTCATTCCATTTATGCGCATTTTCGTTTTTAATGGAATTATGGTAATCGACGAAATAGAGTAAACGAACTGCTTGAAAATCTGTTATAAAACTGTTTTCGTCAGTCGAAACCCCTCCTAAATTGATAGCATCAACATTAATGTGCGATGAATTTATCTCCATCGGATACCTGGTTTAAAAAACAGACTAATTAGGATCTGTTAAAGTAGTTGTATCCTGTTGAAAAATATGTCCTTTTTAGTTTATTATTTTGACTAAATTGAATTTACTAATTGCGTACAGTACATTTCTCATTGATAAATTATTTGCACGTTCTCTAGCAATGACCCAACGCTACTTTACTACACATTGTAAGTTTGGTTTGATGTACGTACAGTACCGTATTTGGTTACGACAACGCGACACATGACACATGGGCGATTTGCCGTGGGAAATGCCTCCCCAGAAGCGAAAGACTTTTATGAGAAATTGATCCTATTTTGATGTTACTAACCTGAAGAGAATTTTAAAAAAATTCTCACTGCCAACACGTTGACCAGGCTCGTACCCCCGACCATCTACCAGTATTGAAACAAAAGCTTTTATATTACGTCGCAAAAACATCGCCCATGTTTTAAAACTTGTTCTATGACTGGACTTTTAGCAAAGATAAGCGGAGCAGACTTACTGTAGCTCAGAATTATTACGGTCAGCTCATCTCTTAGCTGCAGTTCAGAATCGCAATCAGTTCATAGTTCAACTAAGCTTTTCAGATAAATTACTTCACTCTACGATAACGCTAACCACGTCCAGCGACAATATTCATTAAAATGCATTAATTTAATTCCATAAGTTTTGAATTTACATTTGTATTTTTGCTGGTAGGCCATATTATAAGATGCATAATAATATTGAAACATAAAATTAATACAATAACAAATAATAAAAATACGAAAAAAAACAACACTTACTTAATTTTTAGCTTTTTTCTTCTGATATCTTTAAATTTAGTTTTTAAAGACAATATATTATTTTGGTAACACTCTCCTTCCGATCTCATACAAATATCGGAATACGTTATGTTTTGTCCTTTCCATTGTATTTTTATGTCCAGAATCTTTTCGTTTAGCATTTGTAATTCATCAAATACGTATTCACGCATCATTGTTCCTCCATCTTTACACGTCGCTATAATACCGTTCATTCCTTTATATGTTGTCATTCGTGTAAAATCAAAGTCTGTAGCATTTTCCGGAAAGAACTTCTCAATTTCTGTTTTAACTTTTAAAGTTCTTCCGTTTGATGGAACAAATAAATATTCAGTATCTCTAATAACTTGTAGTTTCAACAAACCGAAAGCGGACAGAGCAGTGAACACAAACGGTATTATTACAAAATACAATGGATGACGTCCAATCAGCCTTCCAAGGTGACGAAAACTTGAAGATAAATATCGATTAACTGCATAAAATTTCTCTTTGTCACACTGCATGTTTAATGATATTGGTCGGAGAAGTCACTGTCAATATTTATTGCATATCTATAATCAAATATGCATTAATTCTACTTGTTCAATGGTGTATTTGAAAGATTGTGTATTTCAAGACTTCACATTCGTTGACGATTCTGAAAACATTTAAAAACAACTAGAAAAACAAATTGACTATAATTTACTTAAATAACTTATATATATATAAATTGTTACCAATTTTGTGACTGCAAAGATCAGTTGTTCCAATGTACAGTACTGTATTACTATATTGCCTAGTCCTGTATTGCTATTGTTTAGTTCTTTGTTTCGTTGCTCGCTATCGCTTGCACCGTGGGGACAAGCGATAGCGAGCAACGAACCCCTCAAAACTTTATGACATCAAATACTTCACGAACAGTTCAATGGGCACTTCAAAGTCTGCATTGTTGCATGGGCTAAGTATTTAAATGGGATAGTTTTAGCGATGCAACTCGTCATAGAGCGCGACCTGATTTCGGGGATCTGTATCTCGCGAAGGGTCACATGTAGAAGTATAGTTTCTTGGACATTTTTTCCCTATGTTTATGGTATACAGTACTGATAAGGTTCCAACCGTCTCGTTCAGAGCTGTAATTGTTCCAAGTCATTGCCTTAAAAACTCGATAGGATTAATTAATACATTCCCGCGAATGTTTCTGGCATAGTACATTTATCCTACGATAGATAGCACACGTGTATACGAGCATTTCATTGTGAGCATTACAGCACGGTTAGGAGTTGAAACTTGAAATTTGGTACACAGTTAAGCCGGATGCACACATGCGGCGCGGCAAGTAAAAGCGGTGTCGCAAACGCATCTTCGCCGCGCGGCGGCAATCCGCTTACATTTCGGCGCATGCTTTCAATATTCAAGATGGCGAACGATACCGATGTTGTCGCTATCCACGTGTTTACAAATTTTCTTTTGTACGGCTTGCTTTATTTAGTTAGAAGATTTTGTCGAAGATTCGAACGAAGATATTGGATTAGAGATATTTTCTCAGATTGATAAAGAACTGGTGTATAAGTTTATTCCATGATAAAGAATACTATTTCGAGTAAGATTCAGTTGTTATGTTTTTGAATTAAATTATATATGATTATTTGTGTTAAATTTATTATCCTTTCCTCTTTATTCTGATGTTAGTTATCTCGGTTAACCGCGTCGAACTTTCCTCCATTAAAACACCACGTGATTGTATTTTCTCACGTGACTACCGGACGAACCGTTATTGGCTGATAGAAACGCGTCTTGGTAACGGTTGNGGTGTATAAGTTTATTCCATGATAAAGAATACTATTTCGAGTAAGATTCAGTTGTTATGTTTTTGAATTAAATTATATATGATTATTTGTGTTAAATTTATTATCCTTTCCTCTTTATTCTGATGTTAGTTATCTCGGTTAACCGCGTCGAACTTTCCTCCATTAAAACACCACGTGATTGTATTTTCTCACGTGACTACCGGACGAACCGTTATTGGCTGATAGAAACGCGTCTTGGTAACGGTTGCCGCAAAAAATAAAATTCAACCAACTTTTGCGGCACGAGAAAAGCGGCACAAAATCAATTTCTACGGCGAGAAAAAGTGACGTCATCCTGTTGCTTTTCCTTGCCGCGCTGCATGTGTGCACCCGTCTTAAGGGTGCGACTATGCAGACGATAGCGAGCGAATTTTCCAAGCAAGCGAGAATATGTGGCGAGAAGAGGCGAGAAGCGATAAATATCAAAACCTGTCAGATATGTGCGAGAACCAGAANCTATGCAGACATTAGCGAGCGAATTTTCCAAGCAAGCGAGAATATGTGGCGAGAAGAGGCGAGAAGCGATAAATATCAAAACCTGTCAGATATGTGCGAGAACCAGAAATTCGCTCTCGCCAGCGTTATTTCTCGCTTCTCGTTTGTGCATGGTTTTCCTGTGCGAAAACTAAATCGCTCTCAACTGTCGCTCGCTCTAAATTCGAGTCTGCATAGTCGTACCCTTAGGGTAAGTCACGAGAACGCACACTAATAAGGGATTTTTTGAAATCCTCCCCCCCGCGGGGAAAGTGACAGGATTAAGGCTTCAACAATGGACTTCAAGTGTTAAGAGAAAGCAACGTGCAAGATTTACAGGCGCAGATGTGGTTTTTTTGCAATTAAATCGAATATAATTTTAAACCCATATAAAAATTTTCTAATTAGTCTGGAAACAGGGGAACCTAATTCTTGCTTTCTGTGAAAACGGGTGAGATTGGCTTTAATGTAATAATCTTAATCTTCGCTATCGTTACTTTTTGCCCAAGTAACGCCAGGCTTATCTGCTAGTCTATACTAATATTATAAAGAGGTAATGTTTGTAAGTATGTAAGTATGTATGTATGTATGTAAGTTTGTTTGCAGCAGGTAATCTCCGAAACTACTCATCCGATTTCAAAACTTCTTTCACCAATATTTAGAATGGAACTTCAGGGTGGACATAGGCTGTATATTATTCCGTTAAACACTCATATAAATTAAAATATATAATCTAGGTTAAGGCTTTTATGTCCAACAGATGGCGCTACGAGTACGACGCCCTAAGTTTGCTTTTCTGTGAGGCATTATGCTTTTCTGTGAAAATGAACTAAAGCGGATCGTCTTCTATCTATTTATATAAATAAGAATGTAATGTTCGTTTGTTCCTACCGATTTCTTTAAAATTCTGACACAACGCTGAATTCGAATACGCACGTGTTTTTATATAACTTAATATACGTGTCGAAATTCCCCCCACTGAAGGGATATGGTTAGAATTAAGGCTTACGGTAAAGAACTCTGCTTCTATTTATACTATTTTAGATGTGGTTTTTTGCGTTTTAATAGGGTACGTCAACAGAATGTACACTAAGAAGGAATTTTTCGAAAAATCCCCCCCATGGGGAAGTGTTATAAATTTATAATAGATACATTTTGAGCCACAACAACGCGTGGCGGGGTCTGCTAGTATGTTATAAACAAAAACGAAACTGCAGATATTCGCGATAAGCAACGAGATGAGAAATTTGTTCCTTGATAAATTATCTAAAATCTGGTGAAATGCCAAGTTGGCAGAGATGCCTATAGGCTATTTATTCAAATATTACTCCATACAACATGTCACTAGTCACTTTAATGGTGGCTGTGCTTAACGTTTTCTGTTTCATTACTTTTCGAATAATTGTTTAATCTAAAATTTAGAAATAGGCATCTCTCATGGTTTGGGCGAGATGCCTATTGGATTTAAGGGAGAGATGATGCGTACGTTTTAAGACCCCTTTTCGACCAACGCCATATTTTCCCTCTATTATATATAATCTATAAAAGGACTTCATCACATTCTGCAAGGATTATTACAAAAAACTGTCTTTTTTACAAGAAATTTTTTACTGTTTTTGTACACTTAATATTTAATATTATGTAAATTAATGGGCAGTTCAAACGGAAGAATACACGGGTGATAAAACGTCAAATCCAGCAATTCCTTACAAGTAAAGCGGATGGTATTTACTTGTATTCTATTGCTGGATTTAGAGGTGTGCGCTTCGTCATTTGTGGAAATATTTCATGGGTTTTAGTTGTTTGAAATATTTACTTACAAAAAACCTTATTATAATTACAGATTGAAATTACAACAAAAACCGGTTTTTTTAACGAATCAGACTAAATATCACCTCGTCCTTACGTCACAGTACCATTTAGCATCATCGTATAAGATTTAAAATGAGTAATTCGAAGTATTTTTTTATCGTTTCATTTAATCAAATGCCATTAAAAGTATACAGTCAAACCTGTCTATAACGGAACCCCAAAGGTTCGAACAACTCTTCCGTAGTAGACAGGTTTCCTTTATATACAGGTTAATTTACATTACTTTTTGCAAAAAAATTCAAGGGACCGAAGAAATTTCTCGTTAATGACAGATTTTTCGCTATATACAGGTTCCGCTATAGACAGGTTTGACTGTAATAGCAAAGCATATATTTTGTTTCCTTATGTTTTGCATTAATAAAGTAAGTTAAAATAATTACGTGTACCATATCATGGCTACATTTATAATTATATATATACTCGTATCTACGATTTACCTTTACATGATCATGTTTCGTAAATTATATTAAAAATACTAATACCTAAATGTGTAAATCTGTACATTTTATATAATTAATGTAGTCTATTGTATTTTCAAAGATATCGCAATAAAAATTCTTCAACTAAACACGAACAAAACATATTTTATAGTTTTCTTTCGATAAAGAAATTCTTTTAATAAAAAAGACCGATGCTTTAAAAAATCAAGCAACGAGTTGCTTAGAAATTATTTTATTTAAAAACTCGTTATATATCTATTATAAAATGAAAAAAAAACTTAATTTTGAGGGCAGGGATGAGTTTTGTAAAACATTGTAAGTGTTAATACCATTAAAATCGTCATTATCTTCCCATCCTCTCGGTGATTAAAGTAAAAATTAACCAAAAATTATTAATTACTTAAGTTGTATTAACTTACGAATCAAACTGTAATGCGTCCTCGTTAAACAGCAAATTTACTAGACCAAGTAGAAGTCACTTCGAACAAGGAAATGATAAATAAATTACTTCAACGTTAGATTTTATACTGTACCTGTACTGTACATATGAATAGAATTTCAAGTTGCTTATGGCTTAGGAAAAAAAGTAGTAAAACAACTCAATAATAATTTTATTTTTGTTCCATTCGAAAAATATTTGCAAGCAAAGCATTAATCAGAAAAGTTTTCTTATGTAAAAATTTTTACGAAAAATTAGCCAATAGAAAGACAAAAAAGGGGTGTAAAGCTCTGACACTTTACTCCCTTTCGAAAGTGCTCTGAGAGGCCTGATACTGAGAAAGCATCTCAAATGTTTTCAGGGGCAATCCGTTCTGGATGTACCTGTACATATCCGCTATATTATGGGCTTTATTGGCCAATCAGAAACATTGATGGAAAACAAACTATATAAACCGAAAATTCAAGGTCGAAACGGCCGTCTCCTGAAGAAATGATCGTCAGTCGCGGAATAGTTGTGCTGCGCTGTGTGACTCATCGGACACCTCGGACGCCGAACACCTTCGCCTCAGTGGCGTGCCGTCATTAGAAGCGTTGGAAGCGCCGCTTCCCTCGTATTCTCTAAAAAAAAAATAAATATTAATTTTAATTATATGAAAATAATCGCACAATATTTTATTATAACCGCATTATGTATCTTATTACAATTTTCTATACTACACGTGGAAAAAAACAAAACAAAAAATTGCTATTGTATATTAGAATATTAGTGACGGAGTGTAATCTCCTGTATTTTCAGATTACGAAAAGCAAGATTTGCGCATGCGCTTTACAGAACACCAACCTCACCCGGTGTAGCCGGTGGAAGCCTACGACCTTGGGTGAAAGCTGCACACATATAAGATTACAACTCTGTCAAGGACCGGTTCTGGGCTGTTAGCCGCCTGCCCACTAGATATTTCGATTACGTGAATAA
>NW_019387104.1:9935-11689 GCF_000671375.1 Centruroides sculpturatus | reverse complement strand
TAAAATCAGAATAAAGAGGAAAGGATAACAAATTTAAAACAAATTCTACACAAATAATCATATATAATTTAATTCAAAGAACAAAACAACCGAATCTTACTCGAAATAGTATTCTTTATCGAGAGATCTTGATCCACGAATAAGTCTATTTTGTACACCAGTTCTTTCTCGATCCAAAAAAGTATCTCTAATTCAAATCTTCGACAAAATCTTTTAGCTAAATAAAGCGAGTCATACAAAACAAAATTTGTAAACACGTGGATAGGGACAGTGTGTAAACACGTGGATATCGTTCGCCATCTTGAATACTGAACGCATGCGCCGAAATGTAAGCGGATTGCCGCTTGTGTGGTTGTGCTGCCGCGCGGCGAAGATGCGTTTGCGTCACCGCTTTTCCTTGCCGCGCCGCATGTGTGCATCCGGCTTTAAGGCTCCCGTTCAATGGTCAGGATATGTCAGGCGAGTGGAAAGGGAAGTGATTGGGGGTCGACGATAAGGTGAAGGGCGAGATCGAGTAAAGGAGTCTACCATTTTCTTTAACATAAAAAACATAACAATTTATTATACTAAGACTAAATACTACACCCCATACAAATATCGTGAAACTACATTGATAAACACGCCGATCTGAAAGAACAGGTCAACGCTGCTATTTAACCGCAAACATAACCGCAAACGCGCAAATTAATCGACAAGTTAATTTGTCAAAGGCCGTGCGGTTTATCGATGTCGAAAAATGAAAACGTGCCGTTATAGGAAGAGCGAGAGAGAGAGTTCACCGCTTTGTCATACCTCGAGAGAGAGTTCACCGCTTTGTCATACCTCGAGAGAGAGTTCCGGCGACTACTACCACGCGGGTGGTCCCGAAATTTTCGTAGGTCCACAGGAACGGTCCTTAATATTCACTTTGGCACCACATTTTTAGATATAGAAATCGCGACTGGAGCGCTGATCGGGAATGGAACTTCGATGATCGGAAATATTCCCAGTACGGAGGACCAGGGTTGATGTCACCCGTCCGACTTATTTTAAGAGACTCCCCCGAGAGGGGGTAGGAACGGCCTTTTATAGGATTTTAAGGGAAATTTCCATCACGTGATCGGATGTTCATAGGTAAGGGGTTATAGGTGTTCCTGGGATCTAAATAAATGACGAAATTTGGATGCTAACTGTCAACCTTTTTGCAAGATGAGATGCCCGTTCTGCAAAGANTGATCGGATGTACATAGGTAAGGGGTTATAGGTGTTCCTGGGATCTAAATAAATGACGAAATTTGGATGCTAACTGTCAACCTTTTTGCAAGATGAGATGCCCGTTCTGCAAAGAACAATGGATGTTGCTACTTATGACCGGAAAGTTTACACAATCCTGAGGGGAAGATCGTTTTTTTCTACTAGGGCGTTACGTAAACTAAAGTTTTGATTAATTAACAATTTTGTTAATAAATGAGCGATATTTCCGTCACCAAAATTCCGGATTTTACACATTATTAAAACAGAAAGGCCAATGCCTAAGTTAAATATAAACGCTTCAATAAAAAATTTGTTCGACATTTTCACGATAAAATGGCTCTGTAAATGCATAAAAATGCATTTACAGAGTGAAATTAGTGTGGGGAATAAGAATGTCTTTGACAATTTAGCTGGCAAAAGACACGAAAAATCGTCGATTCTTTCGTATTTGAAGCAATTTAGAAATCGAAGCGGAATAGAATTTAACATTAGTAAATAATATAAAATAAATATTGAAAATT